>NW_021633857.1:0-73155 GCF_004799145.2 Neltuma alba
TTTCAAATGGAGCAGCTTAAGCATATATGGAATGACGATGACTCAGCGTCACATGCCCTAGTTCAAACCTTGAAAATCTGAATGTAGTGCAATGTTCAGAATAATGAGATTGGCACCACTTTTTGCATCTTTTAAAAGTTACAATGTCTGTGTGGAGAGTTGCAATGAGCTCATGCACTTCATGACATCTTGCACTGCTAAAAGTCTCATCCGCCTCACAAGCTTATATGTTATCAATTGTGGGATGCTAGAGGAGGTTGTGATGATGGATGAAGGAGAATTGGAAGAAGAGGTCAGATTTGAAAGCTTGAAGTACTTGGAACTAACTTGTTTATCAAGCTTCAAAAGCTTTTGCTCTGGAAAACACACCTTCATATTCCCATCTTTGGTGACACTAAAAGTGATGGGATGCGACAAAATGCAAAATTTCTCATCTGGAGTCATCACTGCCCCATTTTTGAAATCAGTCCAAGTGGAAAATGGAAAGGAATGTTGGAAAGAGGACCTTAACACCACTGTCAAGCAATTGTTCATAGACAAGGTATGTGTATCAAAAAGTAAATTGCAGAATTTATATACCTTCTTGTCTTACTTGTTTTTCATTTTTGACCCCCACAAGTGATAAACTCTCCTTATCTGCCTTTGACCTCTATCTGGAGAAACTATAGAACAAGCACTAAGTATCATAATATGATGTCTGCTTGCCTGACTTAATTAGGCAATTGGAGAAGGAATTCAAGATGACAACCAAGAATCTACAAGTATTGCTATACAAAGTAGTCAAACACATCAAAAGAGTGCAGGCAAAAGCAGAGCATTGAGCACCGAGGAGCATGGAGCAGAGTCAAAGGCTGGTGAGATTGTTGATTTAGGAAAGCAACAAATCCACAAACTTCCTATTCCACATACAGGTACTATTAAGATTGTTCTGCATTCATCGTTTATTCATAAGTGATCGTTATACTGCTTAAATTTTGGCCTTAATTTTCTTCCCTTACAGACCCTAGTGGCTTTCTATGTTACTGCACTCAAGCTAACCTTATTTTATTATTACTACCACCCTGTCACATTCTATATGTATATATTTTATTTATTTAGGTATTAACACTCAAAAGATATGTGAAATTGAGATGCCGCCGGATCAAGCTAGTCAAAATGCATTAAGTCTTACAAAAGTTGATGCAGGTGCTGATCCTGTTATGCAATACAATTTTTCATTTATTTGGAAGGGAGTAATTTATTAGAATTTTGCCAAAAAATGTCTTAACTTTTTTTTAAAAAATTGTTTTTTAGCTATTGAGATTCAAGAGATGCTTGAAACTACCGAGGGAGATATTGTTCAGGATGCTGAAAACACATTGAGCTTTACCATTGTTCAAGATGCAGGTACTGGTCATGTTTTATTAGATTCAGCATTCCATAAATATTCTAAAGCTATATTCGGTACCACTCATCAGCAAGTAGCTTCTAAAGCCATATTATAATAAAACTTTCAATTTGGAACAACTATCTCCTACTTTAGGAGCTTAAAAACAGTAAAACCTCTTCAGCAGTCCCTAGCTTCAAAAATTTCGGGCTTTATAGTTAACAGTGCAATCATCCTCCAAACGCTTTGAACATAACTTTTAAACATCTAGATTAGCTGTTAATCCTGTAGAAGCAACAACGGTATCCCCTAGTTAAATTTCCATCTTCCAAAACTCAATTCTTCACTCTTCATCCACGCGTAACTGTATATATATGAATACATATCACACATTCATAACATTTAGGAATGCTGGCTCTTGCCTTTCCTTATAAACCGTATGGCCATATCGTACAGTCTGGAAATTTTCCAGCCTTGGAATATTATCTTAGCCTCCAAAATAACATTTTTTAATCATCATTTAAGCGTCCTTAATCATACTTTAATACTTTGATTACTAGTTTAAACTTTTAAAACCTCAAAACAGCAAATTATAATTGGTTTCAAGCCTCAACAATTCGGTTCAGCAAGCATCATCACCCTCATACTCACACATACATGCATACACTTATTTCTCATCTTTCGTAAGTTTATAATCAGCTTTTGACTTTAAAAAAGTTTTTCCGAACAGCAACACTATATAACCTGGAAAATATTTCCCTTCACTTCTCTACTGTGAACCTGATACTGCACTCATCAGGAGAGGTTGCTTTGGAACCTCAAACTATACAACGACGATTACACACATACAACACTAAATTTTGCTCTTAGGAGCCTCAAACCATGCCAAACCATCCTCAATAGAAGTAGATTTCAATTGGCCTCATCATTCCCAAATAGCAACCATTGAAGAAAGTAGAGATGGGGGGAAGGTTTAGGAGACTGACCTTGTCCTAAAACCAGTGTTGCATGTGGGTACCGTGCTCTCCTGCTCCCTCTCCTTTCCCTATGTCCTCTGCTTCTTCTCGCCTTCAAACCCCCTCTCTCACTCTGTTCTGTTCCGCAATGCGAGTGAAGTGCCCGGTTAGAACTGGGAAGGGACACCCCTTTGACTCTGAGGTTATATTGGATCAATCTCCCCACAAATCCGGAACTCATCGTCGTGCTTAGGTGGGGCACGTTTCAGGCTTTATACTTTGGGCTTAATCTCAACCCAAAATCATTTTTGGGCTTGGGGTGATGAATTTATTATTTTACACTCTTCTTATTAGTATACTTAATTATCAAATAAAACCCAAAAATTAATTCTCTGGATTTTCTTCCTTAATTAGCTTACTTTTATAGTTGTTTAGATGTTATACCATTGTTATGTATTCCCCAATATTGTGCAGCCCAATGTAATTAAAATTTTAACTCTCTTCCCTTTTTGTTTTTTGGTAACAATTTTGGCTCTCTTTCATATGTATTAAAATATGACGTACTAAAATCTATTATATGAATAAGACTTAAAAATTCATTTTAAGTGGAAATCCACACATCAGTTATGATTGATGACAACCACCGTAATTTTTTTCTTTTTGCTTTTTCGAAGAAGAAAAATATTTCATTTTAATTTGCCAATTCTTGTAGCATCTATTTATCAATTAATTAATTTTTGGTGAATTAAATCTGTCTGTTTAGACATTAGGATAGAAGAGATGAATGAGACCATTCAAATACCATTCGCTGAAGCTGGCGAGAGCACATTAACTCGTACCTCAGTTCAACAAATAGGTGTTCAAAAAATAGGCATATTAATCTTATTCTGTTCTTCCTATTAAAGAATTACATGATCCAAAAATATTTCTGAACGAGAATTTGACGAGTCAAACTATAAACTCAAAGGTAGCTAAAAATAGAGCATGTAACTTTCTTTTCTTTTTTTTTTTTAATCTTATTTGAATGAAGAAGACCTGTCAATCTCTGTCTTAGTTCACGACATAAGTAATGATTAGCGCATTTTACACATTTTGGAAGGAAAAAAAATAATACGTATTTTGTCTAAATCTTCTCATTTATTTATTTTTTTCTTTTTATCTGTTTTACTGATTTATGTAGCCATTGGAACTCATGTGATGCATGAGAAAATTGATAAACCCTCTGTTCAAGCTATACAAAGCGCATGGGATATTGCCATAATACCGGAGAAAGGTTTAATTTAATCAATCTCGTTTTGTTGTCTCCAAATTTGTCAAATACTTATTTGTTATATTAAAAGAGTTGTGGAAGTCTTCAGATTAATTAATAATTCTAATTTTTTATTGTATTAATTGAAATTAAGCAGAAAAATCACATGACTCAGATATTCACCTCAGCAAGAATTTATTCGACCAGACCACAACTTCCATGGCTACAGACTACAAAGAAAGTAATTCATTTTTTAACTTGTTGAAGTGGGAAATCATTTCAATTTTGCCAAAACCTTGTGTCCTTCTATTTTCTAAGAAATTATTTTTCCAGCTGTTGGAACTCAAGAGACGTATGAATCCAAGAGGAGATTCTCAGTTCATGATGCTCAAAATGGATTTAGTCCTATCATGGTTTGCGATACAGGTATTGATATCATATTATTTTGTAATCTCCAAGTTGCCGTGTGAAGAATCAAATATCTGTAGAATGTTTCGGTTATAATACTTTAAATATTGTTTTCAAGATTCTAAAAAAAGAGGACGTGGAGTATTTTAGCCTTTTAGAAGCAAGAAAATAACTTCTTTATTATTATTTTTTCTTTTTTGCAAAACTTGAGTAATTTTACTTCCTTATTTTTCCTCTTACTTATTTAATCAACTATAGATCCACCTCCTTCACAAGCTTCAAAAGCTACGTCTTCGTCCACAACACCAGCAGCAAATGTTTCCTCAGCTATTGGAACTAAAGAGATTCATGACACCATGGACAAACCTTTGGTTCAAACTAATAACCAGGATAGAAAGAAACTTGCCACAGCACAGAACATAGGTTCTTATCCTGCTTTGTATCTTCATTTTTGTTGTTGTATTCTTTCGGTGAAACTGTGACTAATAAGTCTATCACGGTGTTAATAAAAATCTACCAGAAGAATCACGTGATTCGTATACTGAGGTTCATCAAGATGTCGCAAACTCAGCCATGATTCATGAAGCAGGTATTGATTTCATTTTGCAAGCTCAGATCAATTTGACATGAATTGATAGGGAAAGAAATGCATTTTTTGCAAGATTTCTTTTTTCATTTTTTCAAAATTTGCTTCAACCTATTTTTTCATGTTTGTTTTTTTATTCAGCTGTTGATCCATCAACTTCACAAGCTGCAGAACCTAAGATTTCATCAATACGAAAATCAAACATTTGTGGAAACTATGAGGGAATGATTGAAATTCCTGAACAGAACATGCCATATTTGGAGGCAGGGGTTAAGCGGCACCCTCAAGTACTTGATTGGCTCAACACAAAGCAACGAAGAGTGTTTGCTTCCTCCTTCTTTTCCTTATTTGTTGAGGTGACTCGTATTCTGAGGACTACTCGAGGAGTTGACTTCACGGAAGATGATCGGAACTACATCAGAGAATGTTGCACAGCGTTACAAGGGGTTGGCTTTGATGAGTCCTGGATCACTTACGTGCATGGCTGCATTGAGGAATGTGAAGATGGAGAAGATCTCAAGAGGAAGCTTGAGGAGGCTGAAGGTCAGGCTTCACATCTGAAAGCTCAGCTTGAATCCGTCAAGAGAGAATTAGCTTCTGTGGAGGAATCCTTAGTATTATTGCATGACAAGACTAGTAGGCTGCGTGATTTCATCGAGTCCTAAAGTTTATGGATTCTCTTGGACATCTACTTGCTTTGACAGTTTCATTTTCAGCACTATATATTTCCTTGTGAGTGTTGATTTGTACTTTGTCTAACCTAATCTTTCTGCATGTTACTTGGAATATTGAAGGAATCAGATCATGAAGACTTTGTTCATTGTAGCATTAATGACGTTTTTGTCTCCTGTGTTGTTGCTTGTGAGTTCCCTATTCAATGTAAATAACCCAGGATTTGTTTGTCTTCTGCTAATGCCTTTTAGAACCTAATGGATATGTGTTTCATTAATATATGGAGGAATATGTAATTAACTATCTTATTTTTTATTATTATGCTACCTCCAGTCCTTAATATAATAGTTCGTTTAACTTTTATTTTGATCCTAAATATAAGATTTTAATCCATGTTGTGCTTTATATTTATTCATTTCCAATATAATTCTTGTAATAATGGTAGTTCTCACCAATACACTTGATTAGTAAGGATATTTTAAGAAAAACAATATATATATTTATTATAAATAACTAATTTAACTAATTTTTTTAATCTATTCAAATTAGTTAACTAGCTCTTATATTAAGTACCTGAGATAGTATATGTTTATTAGAAGAGAAATTGATATTCGAAGAAGGTACGGTGTGATGTTATTGAAAATTTGATGAAAAACAGAGCAAAGCAGAGAAGTAGACCAAGATATAACATATCATTTAGTACTGTTGTAGCATCTATGACCGGACGAAATCAGAACAGAATTAAATTGTAAGATACTGAAGTGACACAAATATGTTCTCAGAGATCAAACCAATTCCAATGATACTGAGATTGAGTGTGCATATCTGAAAAACAAATTTACTTAATGTGGCCTACCTTCATAGGCAAAGGTGGCCAGTTGTTGCACATGAGGAAGTGATGGGGCCACTAATTGCTTCATCTTCTTTATCAATTGCTTCCACAGTTCATAATTTGATCAACGGTTTCCTACTACGTGAAGCCCTTTAACATACTGATCTTTACCCACTTTGCAGGAAGGAAGAAACACATGAGAACGTTATGATAAACACATATTCAATAAATGCCACCCATGAAAATCTATCATTAATAGCTAAGCGTAAATGAAGAGGCTATGAAGAATTTACCTTCTTCCGTCCATTGAATTTTGTTCCTTTCTCTGCCCATCTAACAAGTTCTTTCATTCTTGAAACAGGCTTCTTTTTTATGGCTTTTAGTATCTGATGAATTTGAGAATGATGCCTCAGTCACCTGCAAAATCTTGTTTCTCACATCCTTCAGCATCTTGATCTGAAAAGGACGATAACGCCACGCAGTATCAGGAAATTTCTGGTACAACTAGCTGAGTAAATCATTTTAACTAAGAAATCTGTTTTTGGTAATGCAATCCATAACAGAATGAGAATAAGGATATGATTGCTCTAAACTAAATCCACAATATCACACAAAATCATATCCAACACGTTCAGAAGGGACCAAATTTTTATTTTGCAGTTCACGCTTGAGCTATGAGTCAGACACTAATGCAAATATCTCTTAGGTGCATCATTTTATAAAATCACAAAAAAAAAAATTATGAGTAAAATAATTGGGATAAGTAACATTCAAATATTTCTTCAGTAACTAAAATTCAATATCCTATAGTAATTTTTTGGTGCATCTACTATTCTAAAATATTTTTTCAGTAACAATTTGTACAGTAAAATATATTTTTTTACATTCAATATCCTAAAATATTTTTCTAGCCGCACCTAGTATCTTAAGTT
The DNA here is from genome assembly GCF_004799145.2 of Neltuma alba. Taxonomy (NCBI): domain Eukaryota; kingdom Viridiplantae; phylum Streptophyta; class Magnoliopsida; order Fabales; family Fabaceae; genus Neltuma; species Neltuma alba. Next base: position 7,002 of record NW_021633857.1, read on the forward strand.
TAGGATTTTCATTGTTATTGAGAAAATAATTTTAAAAAAAATTATACCAAAAAATATTTTAAAATACTAAGTGCTAATGAAAAATACTCTATGATATTAGATACATAAAAAAATTACTATAAGATATTGAATGACTGCTACAAAAAAAATTTATATGTTTTTGTGATTTTGTAAAATGCACTGCCGGAGGGATCATTTTTGTTAGCCTTTTTTTCATCTCAGTGGGTTTCCTCTGCTCGGGCAGTCGTCTGACGTTTCCTAGAGCTGCACACGGCGTCGTTTTATGGGAGCGGAGAGACAGCGAACGAAGGAAGCCGAATCCAACTTGCGAGCGCTGGGAGGAAAAAGGAATAAATGAAGTTCCTCGTTAACAATGATTTTAAAGTGCAAACATAGTTTTATTTGTTTAAAATAGTATCAAAATATTATTGATCCTTAATAAACTCGAGTTGCATGAGATCAAGTCGTATTTATTATATCCTTATTACCATATATTCAACAATAATAGCCTCTCGTTTTTTTAAGCCTCATTTAAATTTTTTAAACGAGGCATAAAGTTTAAACATTTATATATTGAGATATTTAAATTACATTTAACCATAGCAACATTATTATATGTGTATTTAATACCCTTGATCTCCACGCTTGAATTCTTTATACAATTTTTGGTCCTTGAGCCAAAACACGTGTATTCAAACTATTTATACATAGCTCATGCTTATTGCATATACTTCTGTCGAGAGAAAGAAAAGTGCATCGAAAGAAAGAAGAGACCCCTTTGTCAAAAAAGAAAGAAGGAAGAGAGACATTGAAAATGCCCAAACAGGACGGTCCACACACAAATGAGTATAAGATACTTCTTTTTACTGCACTTTTATTGCAGATTTCAGCTTATCATCAAGTCGCTTCTTCTGGATCAATTGTACATCACCTTCCTGGTTTTCAAGGGCCTCTTCCTTTTCATCTGGAAACTGGGTCAGTTCTAGTTTCAGTGATTTCAATTTATAGCCCTGTTATATATATATATATATATATATATTGTGTTTCTCTGTGTGTGTGTGTGTGTAAATATAATATATATATATCTGTGTGGTGGTGCAGATATGTAGGAGCAGGAGAATCAGAAGAAGTGCAAGTGTTCTATTATTTTATGCAGTCTGAAAGAAATCCTAAAGAAGACCCTCTCGTGCTCTGGATATCTGGGGGTCCTGGTTGCTCTTCACTTTCAGGACTTATCTATGAAATTGGTTCTCAGAAATCGGGCTTCTATCAGTGATTTTTATCCGTTCATTGACAAACATGATGATGAGTTAATTTAGCTTGAATTTTTGCCTAATTCTATTACAGATTTTCATTTTAGAGTATAATTTTTCATTTACTTGCCAGGCCCGCTAGCATTTAAAGTTGAAGAATACAATGGGGGCATTCCTAATATAGAATTGAGGCCACAGTCATGGACAAAGGTAAGAAGAAGACATAGCATTGTCTTTGGACGCCGAAAAAGTGGCAATGGCTTTACTAAGTACTAACTCTGATCCTTAATATAAGAGCTGGATAACTAATTTAAGAAAAATTAGAAAACTAGTTAAATTGGTTAATTATAACAAATGTGTATTAAATTTTCTAAATTATCATCTTTAGTCACGTGCATTAAAATTATTCGTTGATAGGAATCCTTATCATTAATAAGGATATTTTTTTAAAAAAAGTTATAAATTTCAGACACAGAGGGAATTGAGATTTTATATTTAGAACCAAATATAATTATCGAGCAAGTTCTTATATTAAGGATTGAAGATGGTGTTAATTTTATAACAAGAAATCGATATATGTTGTTGTACATATATCCAACAATACTTTTAGGGCCCCATAAATCATCCTAATGTATATCTTAATCCAAAATTTTAAGCAAATGTGTTGAAACTCCTCTTGCTGGTTTAGGTATGTAGCATCATTTTTGCAGATTTGCCTCATGACACTGGATTCTCTTACTCAAAAACACACAATGCCCCACGAGGTGATTATGGACTAGTTCATCATGCTCATCAGTTTCTTCGAAAGGTATAATCATCATTATACTGATTTAAGCATTGAGTCGCCATGTTTTAAGTACCTTTTTCACCATTGTTCAACCATATCTTTATATATATATATATATATATGTATGTATGTATGTATGTATATTATAAACCAAGTATCAAGTTAACAACCTAGTTGTTGATGCAGTGGCTCGTGGAACACCCGGAATATTCCTCAAATCAAGTGTACGTTGGGGCCGACTCATACTCTGGCATTACTATCCCTGCAATTGTTCAAGAAATTTCTAATGGTGAGAAATTCTATTTTACTTATTTATTAGTTACATTTACAGATAACATAATAAATATTCTGGCCAAAAAAAGAAAACATAATTAATAATTTAACAATTAATTTATTGTTGGGTTAAGGTATAAATTTGTCCCAAAAATTTTTACTTAGGAATATTGGACAATCAAAATTTTTTTTGGGCTCAATATTGTTCCTGAAATTTAAAACTACAGCAATTTTATCTCATATCATTAAAAATGTTAACAATCCATATTGCTATTTTAATAATTAATGTTAGTTTTTTAACAATAGAGATAAAATTATTAGGATTTTAAACTTCTAGGGTAATATTAGACCCAAAAAAAATTCAGATACCTAATGCTCTTGAATGAAAACTTTCAAAATAAATTTGCACCTTAATCCTTTATTGTTCGTTTTCAATTTTGCAGCTTGATGTTTAATTGTTTATCACCAGCTATATATGACTCATTATTATCTAAGCTGATCGTTCTTTATTCAAACTGTTAACTCACAGGAAACGAAAGAGACATTGGACCACGGATAAATCTTCAGGTTTTGCACTGATTTTTCTTTCCCACTCTGAATTAAACAAATAAAGAGAATGGTGTTGCCGTATTAAAGTGGATTGGCTAGCTAGTATTCAAAAATATAATTCATCATGTGTGTGTCTCGATCGATCTAAAGCGTTCTCAATTATTTATGCAGGGATACTTTCTGGGAAATCCTTTAACAACTGGGAAAGAAATGGATCATACATATGTAATCCCTTTTGCTCATGGAATGGCACTTGTTTCTGATGAATTGTATATGGTAATTGCTTTTTCCAGTAATATCAGTGGTGAGATATTTTATATTTTTTTTCTTTCAACATAAAATAACTGACACTGTGGTGGCATATATGAAAGTTAGAGCATATTAAATTAAACCACTCTAGATAATTAACTTGAAACATTTTCGCGTGCATCATGAGAAATATGGAGAAGATATAAGCTTCATGTGATCCTAACTTATAATATGGTTTTGGGTGGCTATGAATTTATTTTTTAAATATGTATATTTAATATAATGAATCGAATACTTTGATGATATCATCGTTTCAATAGTCGTGGCAGAAAAATTGTGATGGATTGGAAATAGATTCAAATTCTCGAAGCCATTTATGTTCAAGAGTTGTCGACTCCTTCTACAAGGCAAGTAATTAATCCTTTTCATTACATGGTGAGAAGTGGGAACGTCTGTAGGTAACTTCACGTTCACATTCACAGACACAGCACTTGCTACGATTCTTAATATAAGACTACTTAATTAATTTGGGTATATTAAAGAAGCAAAATAATTAATTTAGTCAATGAGTTAAAGAGAACTAGTTTAAAAAAATAATAAATATGAAAGACTAAGTGGAATAAATATTTATATTTATAACTAAATTTAACCCCATATGTACTAGCTCCTATAATAGGGAGAGGGGGGATTAGGAAATAGAAATAGAACCTTAATTTATCAGAAAAGAATGCTCATATTACCTGTTTCATTCTAAATGCTGAAAATAAAACTCCAATACTTAATTAATTTGTGTAGTGTCAGTTCTATTTTTGATAATTATTTGATTATTTATTATTTTTCTTGCTCCAATATAAAAATCACAAATGTTGATGAACTTATATTTCCTGATCATTACCCTCAGCTCATTTCAGGAATTAATCGTTTCCATATTTTGGAACCCAAATGCGAGATGGCTTCATCTAAACCAAACAAAGTTTCTGGGATGCGACGATCACTTGTTGAGAAATTTCACCAGTTTTTTCATTTTGATTCTCATCATCATCATCTCACATTGCCACCTTTAAGTTGCAGAGTAACATTCCATTCTCTTTACCTTTGCCTGAACAAATTTACAAACTTTGACTATTTATTTATACATTCATGTTTCATGTCTGATGTCTTTTAACTTTTATACTTTTTCTTCCTTTAGAGTTACTCATATTTTCTAAGCTATTACTGGACTAACTATGACGAAGTTCGCAAGGCACTGCATGTTCGAGAGGTTTGATTTAATTAATCTCACTTGTTAATGTGTTTATATAATTAATGCATAATGTTGATTTCAATCGTATAGTATCTAAATACAGTCAATATTACTGCAGAAATCTGTCCTTATATACGATTAATTTTCAGTTAATATTGTCGGTGACACAGGGAACCTTAGGGAGATGGCAACGTTGCAATAGGGAAGAGTATGCAACAGACATTCCTAGTAGCTTTGAGTATCATGCGAATTTAAGTAAGAAAGGTTATCGTTCCTTAATATACAGGTAACTCAAAGAAGAGACATAATGTGTGTGGCCGATGTCTTCAAATATTTTTTTCAATGGCACTTAATATCTCAAAGTAATTTTCAGTAGAATTTTATCCCTAAAGTATTTTTCTCAGTAACAACAAGTACCCTAAACTTAGAATATCAAGTGTTACTTGAAAAAAAAATATTTTAAGATGTTTGGGGCTCCAAAATTACTTTAGAATACTAAATAATATTGAAAGGATGTTTTAAGGTGCTAGATGCTCCTTAACCTTATATACATGTATGTGTGTGTATCTTTTATTAAATTGTTGGTTAATTACAATCCCTATACATATATGACTCTGAAATTGAATAACATATATTTATATTTTGTTAGTGGTGATCATGACTCGATTATTCCTTTTATCGCGACTCAAGAGTGGATTAGAGCTTTGAATTACTCCATCATTGATGACTGGAGGCCATGGCTTGTTGAAGGTCAAGTTGCAGGGTATGTATATACTTTAAACTTGTTCAATTATTTTACCCCCTCAATCTTTAGAATGTTACAATTTCAACCCCAACTTTCTTGAATACTCCCTTGATTCTTTATGCAATATTTACCTGAATTAATCAGAAAGATTTTATAAATCAACCACTCCCTAAAAAATCGTCCCAATTCAATTTAAATAGGGATGTTTGAAGAAGGTGGCTTACTCAAATTTTTTCCTACTCACTTCCTTCTCCCCCCCCCCCTTTCCGTTTGTTCTTTTGGGGCAGGTATACAAGGAGTTACTCCAATCAGATGACATTTGCAACTATAAAAGTAAGAACTAAGAACAAGGAGCTCTCCCCAATCAAATCAACTTTTGAAACCGAATATATGTGTGCTGTATATACGTTAATCTTTAATTATTATTTTGTTGGAAGACATTATAATAACAAGTGAAAAATGTATTTGTGTTTGCAGGGTGCAGGGCATATAGCTCCTGAATATAAACCCGATGAATGTTTTGCAATGTTCAGTAGGTGGATATCCATCAAGGCTTTATAGATTATTTCTTCCAATGACATAAGGAGTTCAGTGTTTTCAAGAATATGATGTAAAAGTTTGGTTAATGTTGTTGTTATATGTGGATTATGGTTGGACTTGTGTTTTAGACCTTTACTAGTTAATGAATCAATGCTCTTCTTTTTTCTTTTTCTTTTTTTTGTTTTGTTTATAGCAGTGATCACACACACACACATATTTCATTGTGTCCTGGTTATTCCTTTATATTCGATATGTGTTTACAGTTTTCATCTCTCTATTATAATATTACCTCCGGTTTTAAATATAAAATCTAATGTAACCTGCGCATCCAAATAATGTCAAATTAAAGATAAAGAGAAAAGAGAAAAAGGAAAGGGGTAAATTTCAAATTGATGCGTGCATCGTAAGGCTTTTTTTATTTATTTAAAGTCGAACTGGGGAATGATGGACTTTTATTTTGGACTAAAAAGTTATACTTAATATTTTACTTTTCAATAATCTCAATAAGATCATGTGTAAAATATGAATTATAAAATATGTTACTGGAAGCATATTTTTTCCTTCTTTTTTTTTTTTTTTAAAAAAAGGGTTTACAGCATATATTGAATTCTTTTTAGTGTAGTAATAATTTTTTTGCAATGATATATTATATGTTAAATATATTAATTATATATACTACTCTCACAATTTATAAAAATTACTTAACTAATTGGGGTGTATTAAAAAAGTCAAATAAATTAGTTATTAGTTATAACAAAAAATGTGGCAGGATCTATCATCTTTCTATATAACAGTATATTATATTATATTATATATCAATTTATAAGTAAAATAATTTTAAAAAAAAGATAAATATAAAAGATAAAGATAAACATAGGCTAGGCCTACAACTTAACCTATTGGGGTCTAACCTATTTAGCAAATAAGCCAGGCTTAAGGCCTATTTAGAAGCCTTTTAAGATAAACAGGTTAGGCTTTTAAATTTAAAGCCTAGCTTGAAAGCCTGCAAGCTTAGTCTAAGTAATTTTTTTTTAAATTTGTTTTATTAATATATATATATATATATATATTAAAACATGCAGACTTCTAAGTATACCAAAAGCCTACATTCTTGTAAGCTTTAGTAGGCTCAAACCTCAAAGCCTATTTGTGATCTTCAAAGTTTAAAACATGAAGTCTTATTAAAAGCCTACATTATAAGTAAAGCTTTAAAAATGCTTCAGGCATGTTGGGCCCTTCGAAGGCTTAAACCTAAGCCTGAAAAAAAGCCTGTGTGCAGGTTCAAGTCTAAGTCTAGGTTTTAAACTCTCATTATAGGCTCAGGCCTATTTGATCAAAGCCTAATCCGACTAATCTGTTTTCATCCTTAATAAAAGATAAAATAAATTACAATTTCATATTTAAAATTAAATTTAACCATCTAATTAAGGGGTATTTTGGTGAAAATTAAACCATAATTTTAAAAATAATTTTATCGTATACGAAATAAATATACGAAGGAACTTGTCTTAACCTGTCGAAAAGTATTTTTTAAAAGCATTTTTATTGATTATACCAAGGATTGATAGAATAATATATTATTATTGATTATACACGTTGAATGTGTGGTTATATAAATATATATATAAATATATATTTATATTTATATCTGTCCGCGGGCTCGCGCTTCGGATGGTTTTGTCTGAACCCGCGTGCAGCTCGCTACTAGACAAATTAAAATGAAAGGCGACTACATGAGGACGCGCATTGTCATTTAATTAATACTTTCCTGGTTCTTGGACCCATTTAACTAATTTGATTAGATTAAGAAAGTTAAGTTAGTTAGTTAATTATAAGAAATGTGACATATTTTTTCTAAAACACCATAATCATCTTTCTTAATATCCCCTCTCCTTCTTCTACTTGATTATGGTTAAGAGAGTATTCATAGGAGTAATTTAGAGAAAATTGATAAATATGAGAAATGGGTCTTATATTTAGAACCAAAACCAACTCAATAATTAGGTCCTATATTAAGGACCGGAAGAGTACTATTTCTTTTCATCTGATTTTATCTTCAATATATATAAGATTGTATGTTCGGAATCAAAAGCAACCCGGAAAGCTGGGAGACGAATTCGGTACTTTTTGAAATCACATTTAAAATTACTTATAAACATGTCTTATAAAAATTTTCTCATATTTTTACCTAATATTTTATAAATTATGATTGAAAGGCAGTTCATGAGTCATTCTAAATGAGCTTCAAAACAAAAAGGGTATAATGAACAGGGGAAGAGGATTTCGGAAACATCATGATTACTATCACTGTTATATTGCTCTTGTTACTCGTCTCGTTCTGTTTCCTTCATCTCAGCCTATTATTGCAGCTTCTGGCCCCAATACTGTACGTACATTACCTTCCTGGATTCCAAGGCCCTCTTCCTTTTCATCTTCAGACTGCGTTGTCACATATTCTGGGGAAGTTGCACTTGAGCATCCACATTTTATTAAATAAATTGCAGTATAACAATTATTATTATTATTATTATTATTGAAGATCCAAACTACTGTCAAATTTTTTTTAAAAATTGACATTAATTTTGGTCTTTTAAAATAGTGATGATTTTTTAGACTATTGAATCGAAAATTTACATCGCCTGATTTGTGAGATGTAGATTTTTCTTCTGTGACTCGCTTCAATAAATTGAAATATCTAAGAATTCATTGTACTCCTCATCAGGACATCAGTGAGGTAGCTAGCAGTAAGGATATGTTTTATTCTATTAGGCGAGGTCAGTTACGTGAGGGCAATTACATTATATATCTATCTTCTCATTCAAATATAACGGATGGTGCTGGCACTAAGATGACGTTAAAAACTACAAAGTTGTCATTGAAATGACTTGGAAGTGGATAAAAAGTAGGGCGCCACTGTTGAAATTCGTATAGGAGGATATCTCTGAAGGTTTTAAAAATGTTTTGTTGTGTTTGAAAAGAGGATATATATACATTACTTTTTTTTCCAGATATATATATCACTTGGAATCAATGTAATATCAATATATGTATAAAAAAAATGTAATATTAATATATTTCACTTAATATTCATTCAATAATTCAACCTTTTTTCTATGTACTACATATATATACACAAACGTATACATATAAAGTGATTGTCGGTTGAGTTTGCGAGTTACTCGTGCTTGATTTTATATGCAGATATGCATTAATAATTAGTTGAGCAAATAGCGTTGATGATTCTCGAGCTCCTCGCTTGAGTAGTGTTCCTGAAGAAATTAAACTCTTAAGCACGTGCAATACTTGTGCAGAAAATTTGCTTCCTTTATTTTATAGCTCGTGCTGTATATATTCTCGAGAACACCTTTGTTAATTCCATCTATATATCTGCAAGATCCTGTGGCTAAAGATCAGATCAGAAAAACATTAAGAAGAAGAATGCAGAGACAAGAAGGTTCATATAGCCCTAGAATGCGTAATATTATTCTCCTTCTTGTTCTTGTTTGGTTGCAGATGTCTTGTCAAGTAAGGGCAAGTTCAGGTTCAATCGTACAGTACATTCCTGGATTTGATGGGCCCCTTCCTTTCCACCTTGAAACTGGGTCAGCTCTTCTCTTAACTCCTCAATACATTTTTTTTAAAAGGCTGATTTAATTTTATAAAGTGTATATTTAATCGTGTAATAATCTTAACAATGGTAGAATTAACAAGCACTACCAATATCAAAATTTTAAATGTTGATGAAACATTCAAATAATTGACATAATAACGTTAATTTTTTCAAATTAGCAAGTTTAATTTAATTATTAGTAACTTGCAAGTTCTTACTATCTATTCATAATAAAATTTTCACAATAAAATTGCACTCTCCATCCTATTATTCAATTACAAGACAATATTAGAAATCAAATAAGTCTGATTTAACAATTCATAAGTTTTCATTGAATATTTGTGGCAAAATGTATGCAATAAAGTTGTTCCGGCAGCCATCGATCACCGGTAAAGGTGGCTTTGAGAAAAAATAAAGAGGTGGCTTTAAAAAAAAACAGAGACAATGTGACAAAGTACCCAATATAACAAATTCCAAATTAGATCCGCAAACCAACTAGAGATTTACTGAATTTGCCAACTTGATTTGAGATTTTCCTATTTTGGGTGGTTTTATATGGGATTTTCCCTTGATTTTTAAATATTCATCTTTTCTTTAACACTTATCATTCTAATGTCTCCAGTACTTAACTTTGATCTATTCAATGCTAATTTTTAATATTTTTAATACAAAAAAGGCAAAGGTAAGTGTTCAAAAACATGAAAGATATATTAAATATGAGTACTCATGAATTGTTCTGCAAAAAAAAAAAAAGATAATTTTAAATGCTTTGCTTTTTAGTTCTTTACTATATATGAGAACCCATTCATTTTTCGTCACATGCATTATTAAATGTTCATTTACCAAAGTACCTTATTTAATGTTTAACTTTTTTTCTAGTAAAAACTCGTTACTAGTAAAGATATCCCACTGAATGTTAGGGATAAATGCAAAAGATTAATAGAAATATTCGATGCACTAACTAATTACAAATAATTAATTTAACTATTTATTTTAATTTTGATGAATTAGTTAAAAGGTTTCTACAAACAGAGAGAGAGAGAGTAGTTACAAATTATATTTTATATCCATGTGTATATATATAATGGTGCAGGTACGTAGGAATTGGAGAATCAGAAAACGTACAAGTATTCTACTATTTTATGCAGTCAGAAAGAGAGCCTAAGAAAGAGCCTCTCATGCTTTGGATATCTGGTGGTCCTTGCTGCTCTTCGCTTTCAGGACTTGCCTACGAAATAGGTTTCCAAAAACTCTTCTTTCTAATACCATACATTTATCACTGATTTTTACCTACCACTCATATCCACATATTATTGATTTGATTTAGCTAAATTATTCGCCCGAGTATATTCTTTATTGCAATCTTTAATTAAAGTAAATATTTTTATTATCATGGTTGTGTGTGTGTAGGTCCACTTGCGTTCAAAGTTGAAGAATACAAGGGGGGTGTGCCTAATTTAGAGTTGAGGCCACAGTCCTGGACAAAGGTAAAGATATATCACAGATTTTGATGCAAGAAATTAAAGAGGTGTATATGAATAATCAATTTGTAGACAGTTCAATCAATTCATTAAAAACTTTTCTGCTGACAATAAAAATTTGAAAAAATAAAGATAAAAAATTTATACAAGTGATGATTGGTACTTTGAACAATACATTTCATGCTTGATTTTTACACGACAACACAAACTCATAAGATCTTACAAGTTGAAATCGACATTCATTTTATCTGTCCCACATATATATAATCCCATTGAATCATTCTTTATTATTAAAATTGTGCGTGTGTGTTGATTTGCACTATCATCCATCATCAATCATTGTATAAATTTTTTAAGGGAGTTAACGACTTATAAATAATGATACGATTTGATAAATAAAATTTGTCTTAATATTATATGCTTTATTTAATTGTATTAGCATATTTTAAATGAGAGACAAAGTATATTAGGGTCTTATATTTAGGACCAAATTGAAAGTCAAACTAGCTCTTATATTAAGGACCGGATGTAATATTTATTTTGTTGGTAACTATAATTTGTTTTCCATCCATGCTCTTTATATCGTGTAAAATGTTAGTCCTTATATTTTCATAAGGACTTGGATATGAGCTTAACTAATGTTAACTTCACCGATATGATGACGTTAAAACCGTTGAGTAAGCTGACATGGACTGTTGACTAATATTGATAGAGTTTACATGTATGGACCAGATTCAAAGCTCGTTAAAAGTACAGAGATATAGAGTATGTTTACACTTATATTTTATTATATCAATAGATTCATTGTGATGGCCTTGTCGGATGATAAAGTAACAAACATCCTCTCATTTTCTTCCTAGAATCTCATATCCACTTTTGCTCCATTCTCTTTTTTTTTTCTTTATAAGAGCAAAAATGAGATCTTAAGGGGGGAAAAAGAAGGGGATTATGAGTATTATATTCGGTTTACTGCTAACTTTTTATTGAAACTTATTATTCTCTTTCAGGAATGTAGCATCATTTTTGTGGATCTGCCTGCTGACACTGGATTCTCTTATTGAAAAACACCCAATCCTCCACGAAGCGATTATGGATTAGTTCATCAAGCTCATCAATTTCTTCGAAAGGTATAATCATCCGCCCCATGACCTATTCATTATTGAATCACAACTTTTAACTTTTTAATTATTTATTACCATTTGAAAGGCACCATCTTTAAATACTAGTATATCATAAGAAATTGTATTAACACATCTAATTAATCTTGTAGTGGCTACTGGAACACCCACAATATCTCTCAAATCAAGTTTACGTCGCGGGTGATTCATACTCCGGCCTTACTATCCCTGCAATTGTTCAAGAAATTGCGAATGGTGAGAGAATTAATTAGTTACACATGCATGCTTCTGAGTTTAATTAGATATTTAAGAAATATTAAAAAAAATGAGAAATGTTCTTGATCCACTGGAAGTTTACGTTTATATTTATTCATAATTTTCAAATGAATTTGGAAATCTGAGTTGGGTGTGTATTAAAAAAATGATGGCCTATTACTAAACCATGCCAACTAACTGTTATTCTTTTTGAATCCATTGATTCACAGGAAATGAAAAAGGCCTACAGCCACGTATAAATGTTAAGGTTTGCAATTAGTCCCTTTTTTATTTTTAATCTCTCATTTTGAATTAAACTCGAGAAATTCTTAACTTTATCCTCTAAACAAAAATATATCACTAGCTCTCCAGTTTTAAAGAGACAAAAATGTCGATGAGTGTAATTATGATATATGAATATATCATATTTATGATCATCATCATCATCTCGTATCATCTTTCTCCCAATATATGAAGGCATATTGAATGTTATCCCATTTGCTCTACAAGAAAACAAAGCAAAGCTGGATAAATATCCTCTTTTTTTGGGGAAAAATTACTAATTTTCCTTTGTGTTTAAAATGTTCTTGTGTTTTGATGAAGGGATACTTGCTGGGAAATCCTTTAACAACTCGAAAAGAATTGAATCATGTGATCCCATTTGCTCATGGAATGGGACTTATTTCAGATGAAATGTACATGGTAATTGCATATTGTTCTCAATAATTTTCCATTTTATCATATATATATCGTCTTTCAATAAACTATGCCCCAATTATGAATAGTTTTTATATAATAAAGGTAGAGCAAATTAACGATCAAGGGGTCTAAATTAATAATCTGCCTTGCTGAACAGTCATTGCAGAAAAATTGTAAGGGACAGTATATAGACAAGAGCAACAATTCTGCATCATGTGCAAGATATGTCATCCCCTTCTATAAGGTAAGTGGCCATCACATAATTTATTACTTCTAATCCTATTTATAAGGTTTTTAATTAATTGGGTCATAATTGGTTTATATTTTTAATTTTATAAGAAAATTATGATGTAATGATTTGCCCAAATTACTCCTCATTAAATGGTTCTAACTTATGTTTGAAAAATCAAACATACTTCCTTCAAGTAACAGTAAGAATTAAGAGGCGTTATAATTATGAAGGATGCATTTTTTGGGGGGGAGGACACTAAATGATTCGTAACTTTTGTGAAAGTCTTACATTAATTAAGGACCATAAAAAACTTTTAGAAAAAGTATTATAGATAGGACTATTAGATTTAAACTTGATAAGATGCCGATGAGAGGCTTTATCTTAAAAACCATGAAAACTTTAAGAACGAATCATATGAAACATGAGATAATAAAATAGACAAGATGCTAATGCTGACACACCGATGATAAATAATTATTCTCTTTTGATAAAAGATTCTAAATCATTTATTACTTCAAATTTGAAAAGTGTACTTGTTCCCGTCCTAATTATAGCGCAAAGTTATAAAATTCCATTTCCTCTTAAATATAGAGCAAATAGTACATTTAGTTTTTTTCCCCAATGTTGCCTGATCCTTAACGGCAATAAGTTGTTATATGCTTTTAATTCCCTGACAACACTTTATTAAGGTCATTAATTTCAGGGAAGGAAAAAAAAATCTTGCGCATTTTACAAATTTAAAGATATCAATTATCAATTACTTTTTTTTTTTGCTATGCATAGGTATCCTTCAATAAGAAATAATTTTATCTGAGACATTGTCGGACACTAATTGAAGGCACCTCTTTTAATGAGGATTCACAATTTGGTTTGGTATATTATGATGGATTAGCCTTTTTTATTAGACCCAACCCCCTTGTGTCAATTGTCAATTAATATTCTTTAAAAGTTGTTAAATTAATTAATTTTTTCCCGATAGTCACGTGAGTATTCTTTTATAACATTTTAGTCCCTGTGCTCCTATAAAGATACAGTTTTTGAGGTGGACACAGCCCTATTTATACGATGCACTTGAATTATATCTAAAATTTGGACCAACTTCTTTATTTATCTATGTATGTAATAGGGACTTTTAGGGTCTCTTGTTGTATTTCTTTCACAGTAATTAACTACTAGTTTATTTCTTTTCATCAACAAATGACCATATTAATAAGCTTCTTTTCATACAATAATAATGCCCACAGCTCATATTACCAATCAATCGTTTCCATATTTTGGAACCATTATGCAAGACAATTTCAGCTGAGGCAAATGAAGTGTCTCGAAGCAGATCACTTACTGAGCGGTTCAATGAGCGTTCTGATTCCGATCTCCCATTGCCACCTTTAAGTTGCAGAGTAATATAATCTTCCATGTACCTCGTTACGAATTTCCAAAACCTTGGACTATTTATATATATATATATATATATCTTTTATGTTTTGAGAATCCCTCTTTTTCTTCCTTCAGGACTATGGGTATTATCTCAGCAGACACTGGGTCAACAACCACGGTGTTCGCCAGGCATTGCATGTGCGAAAGGTTTGCTATATTATACATAACTATAACCTCATTAACTTATGACTTTTTCAATTAATCGATTTTGCTAATTTCAAAATTTTTTAAAGGGTTTACGGTTATTAAAAAAAAAATTGAATTGCTTATAATATCTATTGTGTCACGTTCATATATAAATTTTGTTACAAATACATATACGCATTTTAATAACTAACAACTACAAAATAACAAGCGCCCATATTTCGTAAGTGAATTCATAAGTGTACATATGCATTTTAACAACTAACAATAACAAATAATAAGTGTCTATATGAAAATGTGTAAATCCTAATTTACATTATATAAGAGCTTATACAAATATTTACAAGTATTCATAAGTGAATTTACAAAGTTCATACACACAATTTAACAAGTAAAAATAACAAAATAACAAGCGTAATTAGAGAATCTGATCTAATCAATATAAATAACTTGACTTAAGTTTTGTTTTATGGTTATTAGAAAATATAAAAAGTCCCATATCTTACAGTTATATAGAGAGTTAATTAAGAAAAAGATATATAAATTAAGTTTAATGTGAATTAACCAACTAACCAAGTAGTTTAAGCCATTTTGGCAAACTAGATCGTAATATTACACTATATGATATGCAAAGTCATACGCCCATACTTAAATGTAAATCAAAGATATATAAGCTTGAGGTGGTCTGAACAATTATATTGCAAGTAGTTGAAGCTCTTTTGATATAACGGACAAGTCATAAGAATTATTAATACATAAAATTTAGTATTTAAAAAGTCCAATTTTGCATTCAATATACTCCTATTTTTTCCCCTCTACTTCTTATTATAAGGCATTTTTAACCACCTTATCAAAATCAATAAAATACGGTTAAGTCATTAATTGTGTTGATAATGAAAAGAAAATTTCAAATTTGCTCATATTTAGTATCATAAATTACATTCAAGCTAGGAGTCATAGAAATTGTAATTAATAATGAGACTTCAAACAGGGGCAAACTTAAAAAATATATAATTAATTCCCTACTTGAGCACTTACAATAAAGATAATCTGTTTCTTCCGAAAGGTGTCTAGCTGTAAGGACCAGAGGGACTATAGTTTCTTACCAAATAGTAGCATCTAATTATCATTATCAACACATATCGATCCACTAAATTCTTTTTTTCCCAACTATCGATACACTAAATTTTCTTATAACCATAGAAAAATCCATCAATATATGTAGCTGAGAATTTCTTACACGATGAATCATAAAATACTTGCGATTAATATTTAGTTTTGATATAAATGGTTGTTGGATGAATATATGCCACAGGGAAGCATAGGGAAATGGCAACGCTGCAATAGTGACAAGTATATGGAAGACATTCCTGAAAGCTATGGATATTATGCAAATCTCAGCAAAAAAGGTTTCCGTTCTTTAATATACAGGTAACCATGCACCTATCATCATAGGCCACGTAGATCTCTTCCCACTATTAATTAGGACCTAAATTTAACCCATCTTCCACCGGTCCAACTCTTCTTTAGTTGTGTGTCATATATTAACAATATGCAAAATAAAAAACATTTGCATATAGTTAAAGATATGCCATACACAACTGAACAAGGATTAGATTGGTTGAAGACAAGTTATACCCACTCAAGGATCTAGGTCTTTAAATGCCCTTACTCAATAAAATTTGCAACGTGAGATTATTCAGCAATTTTCCCTTTTATTTACCTATTATTATGGTTAAGTTGTAAATTTGATTGGTAAGTTTTCACTAGGAGAACTGGATACTTGTAAGTATTTTTTAAATGCAAATTTGCCCAGCATGTTTTAAATCGTAACAATATTCTCCTACAATTAAAAAAATTAATATTAATTGCTAAAATAGTAATGTTAACCATTGACATTTTTAATGACAGGAGACAAACATTGTTACGATTTTAAATTTTCGAGACAAACTTCTATCCAAAAAAACTTTTGAGATAAATTTGCACCTTAATCTATATGCACGTGTGCATATATACACATACAACATTATATTAGATTTCAAAAGGAAATAGACACCATTCAATATCTCTCTCTCTCTCATTTTAAACTAGTTGGTTATTTATTCGCTTTGAATCATTTATATTTATATTTTTATAGTGGGGATCACGACTCAGTAACTCCTTTCTTGGCGACTCAAGAGTGGATTAGAGCTTTAAATTTCTATCAAAAAAAACTTCTAAGATAAATTTGCACCTTAATCTATATGCATGTGTGTGTATATACACATACAACATTATATTTGATTTCAAAAGGACATAGACACCATTCAATATCTCTCTCTCTTATTTTAAACTAGTGGGTTATTACGCTTTGAATCATTTATATGTATATTTTTATAGTGGGGATCATGACTCAGTAACTCCTTTCTTGGCGACTCAAGAGTGGATTAGAGCTTTAAATTACTCCATTGTCGATGACTGGAGGCCATGGCTTGTTAAAGGTCAAGTTGCAGGGTATGTATACACTTCAAACTTGGGATACATCTGTTTCATATTGTTTTACATAAAATCACCATGTGAGATATTAATTAAGATACTTAAACTCTGATTTATTTGGAGAGAAAATATTCCAAAGATATGACCATTGAAAGTATTGATATTTCACGATTCATTTTTGAAAAGTTTGAGTCAGTCCCATGCATGCTCATTTACATGGAACATGTATATAAAATAAGTTATAATACTGTCTCCAATCCTAAATATAAGATTGCAATATTACTTAAGGCTTGTGAACATCACAGAATAGAACATTATCTCTTCACACAACCTTACTTACTCTTACAGTGTAATTTACACTATAAAATAAGTCTTACATTTAAAACCGTAGAAAGTATTTTAAATTGCTTTCAAAATTTGTGTTTGTGAATCTCTTACACATATTTCCCTTGAAGCAGATACACGAGGACTTACTCCAATCAAATGACATTTGCAACAGTAAAGGTAGATGAAGCACTATTTCGATAGTATATGTGGTTTGTTTGGCCAGAATTAGCATTGTATTAATAACAATTTATTTAATTTGGTTTTTATTGAAAAAGAAATATCAATTTTTTATGATCTAATTAATTAACGTACTGTAAATTACAGGGTGCAGGACATCTAGCTCCAGAATACAAAATTGAAGAATGTTTTGCTATGTTTAGTAGGTGGATTTCTAAGAAGTCTTTGTAAGTCATCCTCTAATTAAATATGACACATATGGCATAAATAAATGCTCTTTAATTATCATTTCAGTTCGTGAAATCTAAATTATCCTTGTACGCTCTCTAATAATGGATTGTCTGTAAGGATTCAACGTCAATATATTTCTTTTATCACTCCTCTTACTATTATTATTATTGTTGTTGTTGTTATTATTATTATTATTAAATCTTACATTACTGGGCTTGTTTTAAACAAATATACAAACACACATATATACCAATAGGGTCATAAAATTACCCATCGTGTGGGGGTTTAGCGATAAGAATCACATCCTCTCACTCAAAGGGAAGGGGATTCGATTCTCCGTCTCAACACTTGGAGAGGCATCCTAAAATGAGGGTGTCTAGGTTAATGCCTGAGGGTATCATATAGATTTGTCCTGCTCAATATTGGTATTGCTTAAAAGAAACTGTTCAAGCCTCTTCCTTGGGTTGAGCCTCTGCCTAAAATTTGTTACCAAAAAAAGGATCATAAAATTTCTTTTAAACTATGATAAGTTTAGGGAGTTTGGTTTGAGCAAAAACCACTATGAAAAAGTATTTTCATGTAAGTCGAGACAAAACTTTTCTTATATATATACTTATTTTGTATACCACAAAATTACTTTTAAAATTATAATTTGGTTTACATCCAAACACCATGTAAAAATGATAACAGAATAAGCATCAGTCGGGTAAATTTGAAATTATCGTCAAGTGATTCTTAATTTTTAAGTCCACAGGACACCTTGCTCCATAATACAAACTTGCACTTTTTTTCTAAATTACCCTTCACGCTAATAATAACAGATATAGGGAAAAAAATGGTGATGAAATCAAAATAAAACCTGAACCATTTGCTAACCACGGCCTTCCCATATGCTCAAGCTAGGAGGAAGACGAAAGAAGAAAGAAGGGGAAGATGAAAATGACCAACCGACATCTTTTTAAAATCAAGATATTTATGCACTTTCTTTTTCCCCTTTATTTTTTGATTCTTTGTGTTTTTCCTTTTATTAAATTTTTTGGAATTTATTTACACATTGTTTATTTAATTTTTACTTTTATCTAAGATAAACATATGCAGTTTTGAGATATATTATTGTCTTATAAGTTGTCAATATGTTATAAAATTAAACCACTTGAGTTTATTTTTAAATTATTTGATAACTTAATATTCTGTTTTTTTCATATATATTAGTATGTAGGTATCAAATATTATTTTTTATTTAATTATTACTTTACCTGTCTGACTAGATAAACTGTGACCCATTGGCTTCTCTAGTTTAATAATATCTAGTCCAACTTTAAAACATTGACGCTAAGAAATTGCAAATTTATATATACTTTGTAGTTGAAGTACAAAATATTAATTATTTGAAAAATTAATTAATATTTTAGTTCTTTACTTTTGAACTTGGTTATAACTCAATCCTTCAACTATGATTCAGTTTCTGAACTTTTAACTCAGTTAAAACTCAATCCCTAATATTTTATTATTTGATAAATTAATCCTTATCATATACAATTCACATTGAGTCATCACCAAGTCATCCCATGTGGCATAATACACTCTTCCAAGTAAGCTCCACGGGGATTTGATAGAAGAATTAACAAAAATGGTGTCAGATTTAGGAAGGCAGAACAGAACGCATCAGCATGGGTTTGTGGAAGAAGAAAGCATTGCAGAGACAAATGACGAAGACGAGGCGCAAATGCTGGAGGAAGAAGAGTTGCAGCAGTGTGTATTTCTCCATATGCTCTAATTCTTCCCCATTGATAGCGATTGCCTCGTCTTCATCCATTGACGCTGAGGAAAGCAAACTGGCCGGCAATATCGGAGCAAGAAGAATTCCTCTCCGGCAATCCTCTGAAAAATCCAGACTCCAGAAGAGTGAAGAAAGAAGAGTAAACTGCCCGTAACAGAATGAAATGTTTCCACAAGATTTACCATATCTGCCTATTTTCCAACAAAGCTGCCACCATTAATTTTTTGGGAAATCAGAACTTGGCAAAGTCTTAATTAGTACTTGAAAGCATAAACTTCACCAATTATAGAATTATAAATCATAATTTATGAAATACAAGATAAATATGTAAAAAAATTTTATTTTAATTTACATCAAATGTATTTATAAGAGTTTTTAAACATTATTCCAAACGGGCCTTATGTATGAAACTTGTTCAAGAGATTATATGATTTTTCCAAGGAATTTGTGCTTACGTATCGGCATTGATTTTTCATATTTTAGTAGTTAACATGCTTTCAAGCTTGTGCTCTATTCTAAATCTGACACCATTTTTTATTAGTTTTCTTTTTTTAATCAAATCCACGTGAAGCTGACTTAGAAGAGCATATTCTGCCACATGGGATGATGGGGTG
Source organism: Neltuma alba (assembly GCF_004799145.2). Taxonomy (NCBI): domain Eukaryota; kingdom Viridiplantae; phylum Streptophyta; class Magnoliopsida; order Fabales; family Fabaceae; genus Neltuma; species Neltuma alba. The sequence continues at coordinate 27,218 of NW_021633857.1, forward strand.
ATGACTCAATGTGAATTGTATATGATAAGAATTAATTTATTAAATGAGAAAATATTAGGGATTGAGTTTTAACTGAGCTAGAAGTTCAGAAATTAAATCATAATGTGTCATAATTGAAGGACTGAGTTATAACCGGATTAAAGAACAAAAGATTAATTTTCCATTGTGATTTTCACATGTCTGTGGCTGATACGTCATTTCAAATGGAGGAAAAAATGATAATATTGAAAACATAAATTAGTATTAAAACATAAACTAAATAGGTCAAAACTGATCCAAACATCACAATAACATGCCAAACGTGCATATCTCAGCTTTTTTTTTTTTAAGCCTTTCTTTGCTCTTTTTTGGTTTAATTATTAATGGACAAAAATGTTCACGGTTATTTTCTCAGAAATTATTTACTTATCTTTTAAAATTACATAACACTCATATTTTATTTATAATGTCTACACAATAACAATATTAAAAATTCGTTATACTTTTAATAGCATATATATTGCATCCGTTTTAATATGGTAATAATGTAACGTCTTTTTTTTTTGCTATGATATATTATATGTTAAATATATGAATTGCATATTACTACCTTCGATTCTAATTATAAGACGCTATTTATAGTTTATAAACGATATTTTATAATTAAATCACGAGGTAGTGATATATTATTGATATTGATTATCCTCGTAAACCGTGGCTACATGCTTTGTATTTTTTTTTTTTTTTAATTTGAACCCGTGCAGCTCGCACTAGGCTATGCCTTGTATTGTATCCAAATGAAAGCGTCTGATGGCAAAAAACCTAAAACTGAAAGCCACGATACACACGCAAATTGTTATAAATAAAGGGATAAGGTATTTAAATACTTCAAAAGAATTTATAAATCAACACATAACATTTGAAAGTTTTTTTTTTTTTTTTGCTTTTATATGCTCTAGAAGTTTATTTTCATATCAAAAATACATTAGCCGTTATCCGCAGTTAAATTTGATCGTTAAATTTATAGTTTGACTTATGTCTTTAACGATCAAACTTAATGATGTATAATAATTTAGGACAGAAATGCTACAAAATATAACTTTTAAGATATATAAGAGCCAAAAAAACTTTCAGGTGCTAGGTGATTTTTCAAGTATACTTTCAGAGTATTTAAGTATCTTATCTTTTAAATAAATATCTTTTCTGGGAGAATGATCATGAGATCTAAGAAAAAAATTTAATTACCAAAAAATCTTAATGACAAGTGATCAACATAAATTTATTATCATTCTCTATCTTAAAATTTGTTATTACATGTTCTTCAGTTGTCAATAAAATTGAGGGTAATTAAATCCCTTCTTCGAAAGGTGATTGTAATTCTTCCTAGATCTTTTCGTCTTGTTTATACGATTGATCCTACTTATTTATGGTGAGATCACCTGGAAGCTGGGAGACGAATACGAGAAGGGAACAATGAACATGGGAATTATTAGAGGATGCCAGAAACATTATCTGTATTACTATTATTACTGTCAGATCCTACTTGTTATTACTCGTCTAATCGTTCTGTTTCTTTCATCTCAGCTTATTGCAGCTTCCGGCTCCAATACTGTACATTACCTTCCTGGATTCTGAGGGCCCCTTCCTTTTCATCTCCAGACTGGATCTCCTCTCTTTTCTGATTCTCCACATGCCTTCCTTATCTATCTTATCATATATAAATATATATACATCATCCCCCCCCCCCCCGGGATGTATAGGTATGTGGGAGTGGGATCTGGTGGGCCTGCTTGCTCTTCTTTTTCTGGTCTTATTTTTGAAATAGGTACCTATTTAACCTTCTTATTCTTCTGCCTATCTCTCCCCATATATATATATATATATATATATATATATATAAATCGTATTGGGTATATGTTGTATAGGTCCAATTGCTTTCAAAGTAGAAGAATACAAGGGAACTCTGCCTAATTTAACTATGAGGCCGCATGCTTGGACAAAGGTGTGAAATATTATTACTTCTCTTGCTCTCAGTGTAAGAACTACTTAGGAAATTAAATTAATTATATGGAAAACCATCCTCATTGATGAAAACCACATTTGTTATGAGTGATCAATAAAATTGTTTTGAAAAAGATCAAATTATAAATTTATGAGATAAAGTGGATTGATGCCTTATATTTAAAATCAAAATAAATCCCCAACTAGCTCATATGTTCAGGATCGATGTGCATATTGCAAAATTTATATAATTACATAATAATTCTAATTCATTATGTGTTGTTCGGGCAGGTAAGTAGTATAATTTTTTGCAGATTTGCCCGTTGGCACTGGCTTCTCTTATTCAAAAGCAGTAGCCTCTCCTCAACCCAGTGATTGGAAATTAGTTCATCAAGCGCATCGATTTCTCAGAAAAGTTTCATCATAATTAATTAATTAATTCTTAGAAAGTATAAAAAATAACTATTTTCCATTATTCTTGAAACTACGGTACTTTTCTTCATTAAGTTAACGTAATTAATTATTTTCTGTGTTATTATTTTTTGTAGAGGCTAATTGATCATCCTGAATTTCTCTCAAATGAAGTGTATATTGGAGGTGACTCATACTCTGGGATTCCTGTTCCTGTGCTTGTTCAAGAAATTTCAACCGGCAAGTGCACAGCTTTAAATAATTTAATTGTCTAATTAACGTACAGTAGATAATATATAATACTACCTCCGCTTTTTAATATAAAAACTGTTGACTAATTGAGTAAATTAACAAAACTAGTTAAGTTAGTTATTTATAATAAATATGTGTTGTCTTTCTTAAAATATCCTTACTAATCAAGTGTATTAGCTAGAATCGTCATTATTATAAGGACTACTTTGAAAAAAAATGAATAAATATGAGAGATAAAGTAAACTGGGGTCTTATATTTAGGACTAAAATAAAAGTCAAATAAGCTCTTATATTAAATACCAAAGGTAATATTCATTATTTGTCAAGAATATTACTCTATTAACCTACAAACACAAGTTTTTTTTTTTTGGGGGGGCGATATTATTAGTACTTTTTAATTAGGTGAAGATAATAATGTTAGTAATTAATCAAGCTAATTATGTGCTACATTTTTATTCACAGGAAATGAAAAAGGCATCCAACCATGGATAAATGTTCAGGTTTGCAAGTTTCTCTCCTTTTTTTCTATTTACTTTGAGCTAACTTTGTGACTGTTTCCCTTCTCTACTCACTCGTTTTCTTTAATTCATTAGAAAATATATTATTTACCATATAATATATATTCTATAACGAAAATACTCCTCCACATAATACATTTGGTTAAGAGAACATATATTAATAAACAGTAGCTCAAATGAATATTTATCCCCTCCAAAATAAAAAAAATACAAAAAATGTAATTACTTAATACTACATATTACTCTCTGATTCTAAATGTGGTAGAATTCACACAAATTAAGAAAATAAATTAAATTAAATATTTGTGAAAATGCGTTATTTTTTAAAAATATCCTTATTTTTAATTATTTATATTAGAAATTACTTGTATGCATTCACATTAGTGTGTGCGATCAATAGAAATAATTTGAAAAATAAAAAATAATAAATATAGGAGAGGAAAGAAATTAAGATTGAATCAAAACAAACACTCATCAACTACCTCCCACATTTATCAAACCGACTCCCACATTTAGGATAGGAGGGAATTACAACTTAAAATAATAATGTTGCGAGACTTAAAATTCTTAGGTAAAGTATCATAAATTGCGTGCTTATATTTATAATTAATCAATCTGATAATCAGGAATACGTGCTAGGGAACGCTTTGACAACAAATACAGAACATGATACTCATATGATCCCGTTTCTGCATGGAATGGGAATAGTCCCTGATGAACTATACAAGGTACAAATTGTTGCTTCATTATTAATTAATAATGTCTCCCCAAGTAGTTATCAACTTCTTTACTTTCTTCCAAAAAAAAAATCATGATTATTTAGTCTCGATCTATTCAAGATTTAGTACTAATTAATAATCTGTCTAATCTTGAACAGTCATTCTATGAGCATTTTGAGGAAGATAAGAACAGTTTTGCTTGCATCAAAGACATGGACCATTTCTACAAGGCAAGTATGTGTGTCTGTAGCCACAAAGTACTTTATCATAGTACTGTCTCATATATAATTATAATTAACTTGTTCTGATGAATTTTATATTTCTATAAATCATCACAGTTGCAACACCTCACTTTTATATACTAATAGGATCATTTTTAACGTCTGTGAATCACTAACGCCAGGTTTCCATCCTGGGAAAAGACAGGGAATTTTTTTTTCCTTTAACATTGGAATCCGTTGATCAAGTGTTTCAAACCTTCAGATAACAGATTAGTGATCCAATATCAACCCTGCTTTCAACTCAATCTATTATCACCTAAAATAATTTCGTACTATACAATCTTATAATATTATATTAAAAATAAAGCAACGCTCTTGGTTGACAGCATATAAGTGCACCTGGCAATGCTCACCTCCTTCTTCTAAAGGATACAAAATAATATTTCCATAAAACAAGTAAAGTTACTTGCCCGAATATTTTACTATACAATTTACAGAATTATAACAGGTATCTCTGCTCTTCAATCAGCCCACCTTCTTCTTAAACAACCTCCTTGTCCTTCAGGCTACTAGCTTTCACTGTTCATCATAAATTGGGGGGTGAGATTCCGAAGAATCCCCGTAGTAGTAATTTCCATCAAACAAATGTGCAGATCACATAAAACATGCAAAACAAGCCATATGGAACAAAACCTTGCAAGCTAATGCAATTAAGCATTTATGCGCTATGACAGATAGACAAGCTGAATAAATAATGCACAAATAATAGGCAATCACTGCCGCGCATATAATTGGCAATCACTGCCCCATGTTGGTTAGACAAGCTGAATAAATAAAGCGCAAATAATTGGCAATCACTGCCCCATGTCTATCAGCTGCACGTGATCACGGCTAAATAATCCATGCAAGGAATTAAGGATTACATGTTCTCATGCTTTTTGAATAGCAATATGGCACAAACAGACATGCAGCAATCATACACAAGTGTAAGGGAGGAAAGAACTACTACCTGGTCCGCATCCCTCCAAATCAAACCTTACCGTTCTCCTATCTTTCTGCTTCTTGGTGGGCTTGAGCAGATATAAAAACCTATCATATTAGTAAGGGTAGGTTAATGCTTGATCCAACATAATTTATAAATTAAATAACTCTCTTTAAATCCCAATCTCTTTCAATCTCTACCCTTACTTAATAGTTGGTCATCCTGGACAATTTTTCTTATTTAAACTTTTCTCTTTGGAGAGTTTCCTTCCTTATCTCAACCCAAACAATTACTTTACCCAGTAACTGGTCATCTTGGTCAAAAGCACTATTTCTATTTATTATAATTTAAGGATAACATCGTATTCCCTTTTCCAAATCTGGCCACTTTTATTAAGTGGTTGGTCATTATGGAAAAACTAAAGATATATAAATATATATGTATATATATTACAATGTCCACAATTCCGCTTACAATCCCTATCTACTCATAGCTCAATCACATACACATTGCATATATTCTCCCATAGCCTCATAATCCTCTTATACAACTTTAATCCTTGCCAACCTATCCTCTAATTATTTAAAATTCCTATCCACTGGTTGGTAACCTCAAATCTGAAAAATATTTCTATTCAACTCCTCGTTTAACATTCTAAAACAACAGCATCAAATTAATTCCTAGCTCAAGCACATTTAAACCATCATCTATGAATCCTTGGACCCACTTTTATACAGCAACAACTAAAATATATATGTATATTTATTTATCTTATATTATTTGAACATCTCGTTATTCTCCTTAATTTCCTTACAATTGAAACACTACCTATCCCTTTTCTTAATTCCAGGTCCAAAGACATTCCCCAAACCAGATATATTGATCACAAAAGAAGGAAGTAAGCATCATTCAAACTTATATATATTTATACACGCACACATCCTATATATATACACATGTACCGAAACTATAGATATGTATATATCTGCACTACTCTAGTTTCTAAAATTTTCAGTCCCATGACAGCAACAAAACACACACACACACATCATATTTATTCCATTCAATTACTTCAACTCTCCCTTTCGGCCGTACCTAGAACAACAAAACCAGAGATTATTCAAACTCCAAAACTCTCAGCTAACCCGCAAAAGTCCAGCATATATATGTTTATATCATCAACCCTTCGTTGACCCATAAACCCGACAGCATTATAGCAGCAACTACGGTCCCTGTTTCGGTCAACAAAAGCATATCAATTTTCCATACATTCAACAGCAAAAACTTCACGTAAAACCAGTGGCTAACACCCCAAAACCGACATGCAATGGCAAATCCGATTATTTCCCCTTTTTTTTCATTAGAACCCGATGTCAACTTCCCAAGATAAGAAGACACAAATCCTATTTGTAAAAAAAAATCTCAGATTCGAACTCAAATCCATCGAACTTCAACTCGCCGAAACCAAAACCACATGCAGTGGCAATTCTTACTCCTATACATCTTAAGCTTCCCTTTTCAACCAAAACCAACCCAACATCAATAAAACACAGACCAAGAAATACTGGTCTCTGTTTCGGCCGAACCAGAACAGAGGTTTTCAACAACATGCATCCACAAAACCTACATGCAACAGCAAATCCTGTTCGCATATGACATAGACTTTAACTATAACTCATTATCATCCTAAACCAGCGACTATCACCCCTGCTTTCAGCCGACACAAAACAGAGCAAGGAATTCACATGCAAGCCATTAACCGTACTCCATAATCATCAACCCATTCTCATCTCAAACCAGTGACCATAACCCATCCCTGTTCGGTAATTCAGGAAACAGAGACAACAGCAACATGTAAGCTCAAAACCCAGCATCAAACACCTCAATCTAGCTATAGGACACGAACCCATCCGTCCTCCTGTTCGTTTCTTCACTTTCTCTCACTACCCCAACTCTGTCTCTCCTCCATTGCAGCTAGAATACACTGAAAACAGAAAAGAAAAAGACGGAAGATTGATCAGGAGGTTCGCCTTGCAAAGTTAATCGGTTTGCATGCAAGTGTAGCTCCTCAGATCACCACCTCCGGCACTACTCCTTCTCCGTTCTCTCTCTCGGTCTGTCTCTATTTCTCTCGTTCTCTCCCTCTACGTTGCAGAGCCGAATGAAATAAAAGATGCCACGGTGAGCTGAGTGTTAATGAAGAAGATGGCACGTGTAGTGTCTGACTTAATGGACCATTTTTCCCTCCAAAATAATTATTTCTCCAATCTCATCCCTTTCCTATTTTTCTGAAATATAAGATATATCCAGAAATTAAACCAAAATATCATAAATGGATTTTTCTTATCCATTAGCTTCTTTGACCCATGAAATAATGTCCATAAAAAGTTCGGGTCAAAAATAATCTCCTACCTATTTTTCTTGAATTGTGGAAGAAAATAGCCCTTAAATCCAGAAATTAATCCTTAACCCATTTTAAGGATTTTATGCCTCAAATAAATTCTCTACATCATAAGATAATTTCCCTAAAATTTTCTAGTTAATTAGAAACCTCTAAGTATTTTTCCATAATTTTCAGAGAAAATAAACCATTTTTCTCTTAAAATTATCTATTAAAATTATTTAAGCCATTTTTGGGAAATACCTTTTCCAAAATGTCTCTAAACCCTAAAAATCATTATTCCATAATTTTCCCCCTTTATTTGGCAAATAAATAATTTTAATAAATTTTTTCTCTTTTCTACTCATCTTAAATCATAAAATTCGGGGTGTTACAACAGTACTGTCTCATATCATGGATGTATAATAATATTCAATACATATTTAACCCTCATGCATGCATATATAGATTCGCTATAATGTAATAATGTCAAAGATATGTTATTTTAGATTTTATCGAACAATTGATTTAATAATTTCTCTCTGATTTACAAGGTATTTGTGTTCTATCTGGCCAAATATTGGGCCAATGATGACAACGTTCGCAAGGCACTCCATATAAGAAAGCTTTGACACATTTATGAATATCATCATCATCCCCATTTTCTTTTGTGACTATATATATATATATATTCTCTTTTTTATACCAAAAAATTTTCACTAATAATTAATTCATATTAATTCATAATTAGCTTATATATGGCAGGGAAACATAGGGAAATGGCGACGTTGTTTTGATGGGAACTATAAGTCTGAAATCGTTAGCAGCTTTGAATATCATTTAAATCTCAGTGCAAAAGGCTTTCGCTCCTTAATCTACAAGTGAGTAATTCACTTTCGTATAAAATTTTGGGAGAATTACAATCAAATCTCCAGAAAGGGATTTAGTTAAAACATAAAATAACAAGTTCCAAGGCAGGAAATGACAACATGTTTATGCTAATCACTTCTTATTCAGATTTCTTGATAATTAAATTCCTTCTTTGAGACCTCATGATAATTCTCCTTAGATTTTTTTTCTTTAAGAAGAAAATACAAAAGAATAGTAGTAGTATATCATGGTGTTGTTTTATGATTTTGATACCCTAATAAAGTTTGATTTGTTTCGATCTCATCATGAAATAATTCTATTGGAAAAAAAACAGTTAGCTTCGAAAAAATTAATGATAATTTTGTTGAATATTACACAGTGGGGATCATGACCCAATTATATCATTCATGGCGACTCAAGCACGGATCAGAAATTTAAACTACACAATCTTGGATGACTGGAGGCCATGGCTCGTTCAAGGCCAAGTTGCTGGGTACTCTTTTTATCACCCAAAAATTAAGTTTATAAGGATGTGATTGGATTGACTTGAATTTGAATTAGTTGGTACCATAAAATATCTAATTGTAAACAAATTGAATAGTTAACTTTTGGGGGGGTGGTTTGGTTCAGTAAACTTATTAGTGATTTGAGTATAGCAAGGCGTTAGGAGAATGGCTTAAAAGAAGATAAGTAAAAGTGTACTTTTTGTCCTTTAATTTTACACTACTATTAGATTTTATTTTTTTACTTTAATTTTATAAGATGTTTTTCAATTATCTAAGCCTAATATCATTGGTTTTATTAACAAAAATGCTCGTATAGAAATTTTAAATATTAGCGAAACAGTCTCAAATATTAATCACGTTAATTAATATTGACTTTGTAAAATAATAGGACGAATATATTTTTTCTACAATGTTACATCATTGAATGCCACATTGAATTACATTTCAATAAATGGAACTTTTAAAAAGAAGTAAGTTCAATTGAATTTTCAATTTTATGGTGTGCTAAGCACACATAATCTCCCTTTTAAGCAGATACACAAAGACTTACTCAAATCAGATGACATTTGCGACTGTAAAGGTATGAACAAGTTTCTTTTGAAAAAATAAATTAAACTTTATATAATAAGAAAATGTAATTACTTGTCGAAAATGAGAACTCTCTTTATTATTATTTTTTTACTGTAATGAGAATCTAAGAATATCTATTAATTATATTTGCAGGGTGCAGGACATATAGCACCAGAGTACGAGTCTGAAGAATGTTTTTCCATGTTCTCTAGGTGGAAATCTAATAAGCCCTTGTAGGCTGACGTATTATGGGGAATTTACATGAGCATCCACGTTTGGTCAAATACACGTTGACTAATATTAAAAATTATTATTATGCTTAAAATATCAAATTACTATCATTTTTATAAAAAAAAGTTAATATTAAAATTTTGATAGTAATTTTGATATTTCAAATAACAATCATTTTTAAGACAATTTACTAAAAAATTTGCCGTCTTTGATTTGTGAGATGTAGACTTTCCTTCTGTTATTCTCTTCAATAATATTGAAATATCTCATAACGGTACTCCTCATGAGGGCAACAATGAGGTAGAAACAAGGACAGATTTCAATGTGTAATTTGATATTTCCAATAAATATATTAAACAAGTTTTGCATATCTGACCCTCAAAAAATTTCGATTTACTTTTAAATTTTTATGGCCAGATGTTGATACGGCAGAACAGATTGATCATATGAAGAAAATTCCATTATTAATTACCAAAAAAGAAAAAGCTCTTTGACACTTGATGAGACAAAACTCCTCTTGTATGAATGATGCCAAATCACTTAAAATAGACTAATAAAAAGTCTAATGACAAAGTACACAGGAGAAAATTTTGACCTGTGCGCATGTGTCTAAACAATTCTTTGTCTTTGTCACAATCTGCAAGTATTCCTTTCTTTTTTTCGGCAGGCAGATGTATCCTCTTATTGGAGGCAATCCTGTTTGAAGTATTGTCAGACACTAAATATGAGTATCTCTCCCAACAAGAATTCAAACATTGGTTCATTGCGTTATGGGCTATTTTGTTAGACCCAATTCCTGTTAGTAATTTGCAACCATTCTGGAATCATACAGATCTGTTAAGCCTTGCAGTGTTGGACTTTATTTTACACGATATCTGTGTATATATGCACGCACTACCAAAAGGATCGTAATGTTTCTTTTTAACCATCGTAAGTTTGACTAAAAACTATAAACGAATGAGCATTGGTCGGGTAAATTTGAAATTTTCGTCAATTCATTCTTTTATTTTAAGTCCACCCACCGGAATGAATTTTTTATGATTATGTCCCTAATATTTTGATGCCTCACTTTAATTTTCAATAATTCATAAAATTGAATTATCAGTATGCTCAAACAGTTTAATTTATAAAAGCTCATGCATGTTTTTGTTTATTCTAAAGAGAATTAAACAAGAGTAGAACTGTAGAAGTAACGAATCAGGAACATTTTATTTCGGACCATAAAAAGTAGGGATCACATCTTTTCCTTTAGAGTAAATCTTCAAAGATAAATATTTATAAAACAAGTATATGCAGTAAAAAAAAAGAATAGTATTATTAGCACAAACTTATTTCCCTTGAGATCGCCAATGTATTATTAATTTGACAGAATTAAATTTAGTAAGAATAATCGAGTTTCACGTTGAGGAGGAGGAGAACATTATCACCTTATTTACACAAGTGAATTTGCATAATTTTTTTTATTAATTCTTCCAATTTTAAAAATTGGTTTATAAGTTAATCTTCTTATATTTACAAGTGATCCTTTTAATTTAAAAGTCAAACTTTGAAATTTACTACTCCCTCCATCTTTTATTATAAGAAATGACTACTAAAATTACGTGATTAAAAAATATTATTTAAAAGCAATAAGTATATAAGATATATACATGTTTTTAATTATATCTTTATTTGTTAAGAGAGTATATAAGAAATAATGAATAAAAATTTAGGAAGAATTAATCTTTTAGTCCTCCAACTTTTACCTCACTTGTAACTCAATCCCTCAATTATGACTTGCTGCAACTCAATCCCTGAATTTTTGACTCGTTTATAACTTAGTCCTTTACTTTTTTAAGTTTTTATATTATTATTTTTATCATCTTTTATGTGGCAAAAATTAATCCAAGTTAGCTCCACATGGCAAAAATTCTTCTTATTCAGCTCCACGTTCGCGGCCTCTAGCTCGCGTGCCCTCCTTTTCTCTGAACTCACCCAACTTATACACCACCTTGGACCTCTCTGACCGTCTCTCTCCTCCCAGTACCCATTTTCTCCTGCCGCCTCTCTCCTTCCCTCCAACTTCCAATCCACCCAAGTAGCTTAGGAAATCAGACAATGAAATGCCAATGTTGGGATCAGTGTTTTTTTTTTTTTTTTAACGTGTTTGAGATCACCCCACAGTACTCTTGCTGTTGGTAAATATGGATGAAGCACTATGTCATCCTCCTCAAACTCACTATCCATGGATCGGATCACCTTTCCAATCACAAAAGCTGTAATCAACTGCAGATATAAATCAAAAGCTAGGTTCTTGCTTATTCTAATGTTTTTTTTTTTTTGGTGAAGAATTGTGAGTGCATAGTTGGTGCTGATTAGAGTAGAGGTCGTCAAGTTAGAAGGCCAGTCATTCTACAGGGAAAAAAATAGGTTGATGGGAACATTGACGAGTTCCAATGCGATGTGGGCATTCGGGATGGAGTCGGCGGCTTCTGATAGTTGGGCTAGGGAGGGTCTTTGAAGCTTGAGATGATCAGAGGTGGGAACATCCTCGGACGCAGGCGAGGCCGCAGTCGCAAACCCTGGAGCTGAGGTGGAAGAAATTTTGCCATCTGGAGCTGACTTGGATTAATGTTTGACACATAAAAGATGATGAAGATAATAACATAAAAAGCAAAAAAAAAAAATAGAGGACTGAGTTATAAGCGAGTCAAAAGTTTAGGGACTGAGTTCCACCAGATCATAATTGAAGGATTGAGTTACAAGTGGGTTAAAAGTTGGAGGACTAAAAAATTAATTTTCTGAAAAATTTATTAAAAAGAAATAATGTGTGGCATATATTTAAGGGGGTACTTTACAACATAAAACAAAAATGTTTGATATTTTAAGAATAATAACTGTGAATTTGTCTCTTATATTAATCTTTTATTTATTAATGGGTTAATATAAATTTTAATCCATCAAATTTGAGCTCATTTTGATATTGGTCCCTGAAATTTCAAACCCATGATTTTGGTCTTTAGAATTTTATCCGTTTCAAACCGTTAATCCTTGGTAACTTCATGCCATTAACTTTGCCTAAGATGGCACTAACACTGTTAACTTGATGATGTGCAAAGACAAGGTGGCACATATGTGGCATGATGATGTGGATATATTGTTAAAGAAAGCGGGAAAAAAAAGGCAATAGGTCAAATAAAACACACACAAACGACAAAAGAAAAGAGACGGAGAAAAGTAGAAAATGACGTTGACGAATGAATAGGGAAGGGAAAAGGGTTAGGTCAAGAGGACTGACATTACCGGCAAAGAGTGACGTCATCGGAGCAGTGGGTTTACCGGTGTCTGTTGCGCGAAGAACCTTTGCCTAGCAATTCATCAACTTCTCAATTCTGAGTTTGATTATTTTGCTTTGACAAATTATTTTACTTCTGGTTGCCAGATTCTGAGTTTAAATATTTTGCTTTGGCAAGTTATGCATTCCCGACTGTTTTTAAATCCAGGTCATGCACACTGCTTTTGGTACATCAAATCATCCTCATCATCATCATCGATATTAATTAGCTGAAATCCTCATGGAGATCTATTTAATAATGAGATATTTCCAAAATGTTGCAGAGGATTGTCTATCTTTTGAGGAATTTTATGGGTATAGGTTTCTGATATAAGTCATGGGGTATTAGCAGCAATCCAAGAATTGAAAGGAGTTATGAGAAGAAGAGTAAGTGAATGCTATAGATAATCCGGTCAATTTGGTTTTGAATGTTGACCAAAACATGCAAGAGCACGAGAGGTCAAAACTTGCAATTGATAGGCCACAAATGATTTTAAACAGCTTTGCGTTCAACCGGTCCTTCTTGCCTTCGTCGACCTTGCTCCCCTACTGAACCTTCGACTGCGTTCCTTCTTTTATGCCCTAATAAAAAGCCAGATCATTTGGTGTGTGCGACTGATATGCGCTTTACCTCAGCTCGTCTCTGTTTATTTTTTTCCTCTGATTGTCCAGGTTAGCGTTCCCTGACATGCCACATGATCAGCTCACTTTTCTAAGTTAGGCTCCATATCATCATGTCAACGAGTTAGTGCCATCTCAGCAAAACTTAGAGACTACTAGGAACTAACAGTTTGAAACGGGTAAAATTCCAAGGACTAAAATCACGAATTTAAAATTTCAGGGGCTAAAACCACGAATTTAAAATTTCAGGGACCAATATCAAAATAGGTCCAAATTTAAGGAACTAAAATTTGTATTATCCCTTAAATTTATGAATTATATATTAAAATGTATTATTTCATATTGATTATACTCGTGGAAGTTGATCATGTGCTTTGTATTATTTTTTATTTGAATCCGTGCAGCTCGCACCAGGCTATGCTTTGTAGTATACAAATGAAAGAGACTACACACATACACACAGAGATTGTTATTTAATATATACAAAGATATACATATATAAATATTTGTCTTATTTATACGATCGATCCTACTTATTCATGGTGAGATCACCTGGAAGCTGGGAGACGAACGCGAGAAGGGAATAATGAACATGGGGATTAGAGGATGTCAGAAACACTATCAGTATTACTATTACTATTATTATTATCGTCAGATCCTACTTGTTACGTGTCTCGTTCTGTTTCTTTCATCTCAGCTTACTGCAGCTTCTGGCTCCAATACTGTACATTACCTTCCTGGATTCCAAGGGCCCCTTCCTTTTCATCTCCAGACTGGGTCCCCACTCTTTAGTCTTTTCTGATTCTCTACATGCCTTGCTTATCATATCATATATAAATATCATTCCTCCCCCCCCCCCCTTTCCTGATGTATAGGTATGTGGGAGTGGGAGAGGAACAATCAGAAGATGAACAAGTGTTCTATTACTTTGTTAAGTCACAGAATAATCCACACAGGGATCCTCTTCTGCTTTGGCTATCTGGTGGTCCTGCTTGCTCTTCTTTTTCTGGTCTTATTTTTGAAATAGGTACCTATTTAACCACCTTCTTCTTATTATCATTCCTCTCTCTCTCTCTCTCTCTCTCTCTCTCTCTATATATATATATATTAATCGTATTAGGTCTATGTTGTCGTATAGGTCCAATTGCTTTCAAAGTGGAAGAATACAAGGGCAGTTTGCCTAATTTGACCTTGAGGCCGCATGCTTGGACAAAGGTAGTGAAATATTATTACTTCTTCCTTTTCGGTATCAATATATGAGCTAGTTTAGGGAGTTGAATTAATTGTATTGAAAACTACTCTCGTTGATGAAAACTGCCTTTGTTACGTGTAATCAACAAGACTATTTTGAAAGAGAATTACAAATTTGTAAAACAAAATAAATTGATGTCTCATGTACATTTAGAATAAAAACAAACCTCTAACTAGCTCATATGTTTAGGACTGATGTGAGTATTAATTTCAAAGTCATAGATTAATTGATTGATGATTTCATCTGTTTCAGTTCATCAACGCAAATAAATAACGGTTTGTTATTTGCAGCTTATCGTTGGATATTGCAAAATTTATGCAATTACATAGTAATTCTAATTCATGCATGCATTGTTTGGGCAGGTAAGTAGTATAATTTTTGCAGACTTGCCCGTTGGCACTGGCTTCTCCTATTCAAAATCGTTATCCTCTCCTCAACCCAGTGATTGGAAATTAATTCATCAAGCGCATCGATTTCTCAGAAAGGTTTCATCATAATTAATTAATTCTTAGAAAGCATAAAA
Source organism: Neltuma alba (assembly GCF_004799145.2). Classification (NCBI taxonomy): domain Eukaryota; kingdom Viridiplantae; phylum Streptophyta; class Magnoliopsida; order Fabales; family Fabaceae; genus Neltuma; species Neltuma alba. The sequence continues at coordinate 42,567 of NW_021633857.1, forward strand.
AAATATTGTGATATATTTTTCCATTATTCTTGAAACTATTGTGCTTTTCTTCATTAAGCTAGCGTAATTATTTTCTGTGTTATTGTTTGTAGTGGCTGATTGATCATCCTGAATTTCTCTCAAATGAAGTGTATATTGGAGGTGATTCTTACTCTGGGATTCCTGTCCCTGTACTTGCTCAAGAAATTTCAAATGGTATGCACACAACTTTAAATAATTTAATTTTTTTAATTAACGTTCAGTACATAATATATATTACCTCTGATCCTAATTATTATAAGATCTACTATGTAATACAAGTTACACTACAAAATAGATATTATAATTAGGATGGGAGGAGGTAGTATATAGTATCCATATACTACTTCTGATCCTTAATATAAGAGCTTGTCTTACTTTTATTTTGATCCTAAATATAAAACTCCAATCCACTTTATCTTTCATATTTATCTATTTTTTTATAAGATAGTCCTTATAACAATAGTAATTCTATTTAATACACTTGATTAACAAAGATATTTTAGAAAAGACGATACCTATTTATTATAGATAACTAATTTAACTAATTTTTTTAATCTATTCAAACTAGTCAATTAGCTTTTATATCAAAGACTGAAGTTAGTATTACTCATGAAAATAACTTTATTGGTCCATTGCTGCATATATAATCGGGTAAACATAAATTTATGACATTTTGCTGTGAGGATATACGAACCCACACAAGTTTTTTTTTTTGGTGGGGATATTATTAATAATTTTTAATTAGGTAAAGAGAATATTATTAGTTACTATTAATTAAGCTAATTATTTGGGATCTATATTCACAGGAAACGAAGAAGGCATCCAACCATGGATAAATATCCAGGTTTGCAAATTTCTCTCTATTTTTTTTATACATTTTGTTTATTTTCTTAGTTTTGATGCCCACATCTAACCCCAAGGTTTATGTAACTTATTTTCCCTTTGTACTCGATCATCGTCTTTGATTCAATACATTAATTAACTTAATTATTATTTTTAAATAATTTAATATTTATCATATATAATATATATTCTGTAATGAAAAAACTCCTCCACATGATATATGTATTTGGTCAGAGAATATTTATTAATAAACAGTCCAAATGAATATTTACCTCTTTCAAAATTAAAAATACAAAAAGTGATCAAATTATATAGGACTCCACTAGTGATTAATTTACATAAATTAAAAAATAATTGAATTAGTTATTTGTAATAAAATGTGTTGATTTCATTAAAATATCCATTCTATTAATTAATTTACATTGTAAATTACTCATATTGGTTGCCCATATCAATGTGGAAAATAAAAAAAGATTAAAAATTTGTATGTAGAACCAAAACAAGCTCATCATCAATTATATTCCTTCTATATATTTTGGAAGGAAGGAATTAAAGACATAAAATAATTATAATTTAGTGACTTAATCTCAATTTTTTTTTTTTTTATCATCAGGGATACGTGCTAGGGAACGCCTTGACGACAAATACAGAAACTGAGAATTATATGATCCCATTTCTGCATGGAATGGGAATAATCTCTGATGAACTTTACACGGTACAAATTTTAGGTTCAATATTGTCTGCTCAAGTTATCGACTTTTTCTTTTTTTAATTTTACACCACTCAATATTTAGTCTTCATTTGGTTTCGCTCCAAATAATCACTTTGGCATTTTACAAAATAAAACTCCTCTGACATATTTGTCTGACACATCACAAAAATTACTTAAAATAACCTGATATATTGGTCTAATTTAGTTTCGAGCTATTCAAGATTTAAAAATATGGATCTGTCTAATAATGTAAACAGTCATTCTACGATCATTGTGTGGAAGACAAGAAAAATGTTGTTTGCTCCAAAGTCATCGAATATCTCAACAAGGCAAGTCACTTTAATTAACTTGTTATTTTCCTAAACCTAGTGGGGTGTGTGAGAGAGAGATTAATTAACTTGTTCTGATGAATTGTACTTCTGTAAATCATCAGCTAATTTTAGGACTTAATCTCTACAACATTTTGGACCCAAAATGTGAGGCGCCACGAGAAGTTTCCAGAGAGAAGATTCAGTTGTTTCCTCCTACTTCTATGGATCACACATTGCCTCCATTAAGTTGCAGGGTAATATTCAATATGCAAATTACATAATTAACCTCCATACATATTACATAAATAATCACCATAATGTCAAAGCAATTTTGTTTTAGAATTTATCATTCGATTTGATTTCCTATTTTCTCTGGTTTTATTAGAAATATGTGTATCATCTGGCCAAATATTGGGCCAACGATGAGAACGTTCAGAAGGCACTGCATATAAGAAAGGTTTGACACATTTAATAATATGATCCCCACTTTCTCTTATGAGCATATATATTCTTTTTTATACCAACAATTTCTTATTAATATTTAATTCGTATTAATTCATAATTGGCTTATATATGCAGGGAAGCATAGGGAAATGGCGACGTTGTTTTGATGGGAAGTACAAGTCTGAAATCGTTAACAGCTTTGAATTTCATTTAAATGTCAGTGCAAAAGGCTTTCGTTCCTTAATCTACAAGTGAGTAATTCATTTTTCATAGAGATTTTTTGTTCTTAAGAAGAAATATAAAAGAGAAGTGTGTGTGTGTGTGTGTGTGTGTGTGTGTGTGTGAGAATGTGGTTTTTATGATTTTGATACACTAAAAAAGTTTGATTTGTTTCAATCTCAACATGAAATAACTCTATTTGGAAAAAAAAAAAGTTAGCTTCGAAATAATTAATGATAATTTAATTTTGTTGAATATTATACAGTGGGGATCATGACCCGGTTATATCATTCATGGCGACTCAAGCATGGATCAGAAATTTAAACTACACAATTTTGGATGACTGGAGGCCATGGCTCGTTCAAGGCCAAGTTGCTGGGTACTCTTTTAATCACCAAAAAAAAATTAAGTTTATAATGAGCATGTGATTGGATTGACTTGAATTCGAATTAGTGGGTAGTATCAACTATAATCTAATTTTAAAACAAATTGAATGAATTAAAAGAAAATAGGTAAAAGTGTATTTTTTGTTATTTAATTTTATATAAGGTTTCACTTTTGTATTGTTTTTTCAACTGTTTAAACCTATTATCGTTAGTTTCATTGAAGAAAAATGCTCATATTGAAATTCTAAATGTTAGCGAAACAGTTATTGATCACGTTAATATTAACTTTTTTAAAATAATAGGGCGAATATATTTCTTTTAAAGTGTTACATCATTGAATTCCATATTGAATTACATTTCAATAAATGAAACTAAAAAAAAAAAAAGTAAGTTCAATTGAAATTTCAATTTTATGGTGTTCCCGGCACATAATCTCCTTATTAAGCAGATACACGAGGACTTACTCAAATCAGATGACGTTTGCGACTGTAAAGGTATGAACAAGTTTCTTTTGGAAAAAATAAATTAAAATGTAAGAAAATGCATTTACTTGTTGAAAGTGAGAACTATCTTTGTTTTTTAAAATTTATTTCTTCTTTTTTTTTTTTACCGTAGTGAGAATCCGAGGATATTTATTAATTTTACTTGCAGGGTGCAGGACATATAGCACCAGAGTACAAGTCTGAAGAATGTTTTGCCATGTTCTCTAGGTGGATATCTGATAAGCCCTTGTAGGGTTACATGTTATGGGGAATTTACATATGAGCATCCACGTTGGTCAAATACAGGTTGAATAATATTAAAAACTATCATTATCCTTAAATATCAAATTACTATCAAATTTTGAAAAAAAAAGTCAATATTAAAATTTTGATGGTAATTTTGATCTTTTAAAATAATAATAATTTTTAAGACTAGAAATTTACCGCGTCTGATTTGTGAGCCGTAGACTTCCCTCTGCTATTTTCTTCAATAAAATATCTCAGAACTGTACTCAACTGAGGACAACGATGAGATAGAAACAAGGGCATATTTCAACGCGTAATTTGATATTTCTTATGAACAGATTTCGTATATTTGACTCTCGGAGATTTCGATCCACTTGTAAATTTTTATGGCCAAATGCTGATACTGCAGAACAGATTAATTGTATGGAAAAAACAGGGGAACATAAATACTTGAGCCAAATTGTCATTTCCCAGAAATGGTATACTCATCTCACAGTTTTCTTTTAGAAGAGGATAAACTGGTATTGGCAATTTTTGTGCAAAACAGTAAGGAAGAAACCCAAAATGAGAATTGAGAAAGCTTCTCATTGCAATGCTAAAATTGGAGATACAAATGCAATTCTGTTAGCAGATGTAACAAGTGCATGAACTTCCTGTAAATATAATAATATCACAAGTTTCTTTCCGTGGCAGACAGTGGTGTATTTCTTCATTCAATTTCACTCATGCCCTTATTTTATTATTACTGAAAAATCACATTGTTATGTTTGGAAAACCCCATAATAAAAAAAAGCTCTTACACTTCATGAAACAAAAATCTCCCATGGTTATCTCATACAAAGCAAAATTACTTGAGATAGACTAATGAAAACTCTAATGACAAAGTACAGAGGAAAAATTTCACTGGGGAAGTGGGCGCATACATGTGTGCATGTGTATAAACAATTCTTTGTACTTGTCACAATCTCCAACCATTTTGGAATCGTACAGATCTGTTAATAGTCCCCTCTTTCAAATACAGCTGCTGCTCCCATACCAGACCCTGCAACGATTATGGACAATTCGTTATTTTTATTAGTCCAGAGTCAAGACAGTGAATTAATAACACACATCCTATATTCATTTTTGCTCCTTTGCTTCTACTATCATGGCAGAGAGCAACAATTTTACTTGTTTACTTTCTCCAATTGAATAAGACTACTTTTTCTAAGAAAATCAGGCAGACTCCCGAGCAAGCCAGTCTCTGTGTTATACCAACTTGTTTAAAGACCAATTCATCCCAGAAGAATAAGCTCTAGGAAAAGATTCCAAGAATGGATTTTATTATGAACATTCTATCACACGGAAATCCAACATAGAGCATCAGACCACCTGTAAACATTGAGATAGAGTTCTAACCATTCTACTGTGTTTCTTATGATATACGGTTTCATCAAAAGACCTACTTTGATTTCAGTTAGTGAAGCTTGAGCAAATATGTATCTTCTGTATTATCTTTCAACTTCCTAGAGCAATCGAACGTCTTTGAGTTGCGGATGGAGTAGAAGTAGAAAAATACCTATGCACATAGAAATTACACCAAAGCGACAATCCTTGCCACGGCGCTTCATCTCATTCAAGAGCGTAGCAACACAGCGAGCCCCTGACACAAAATGGCAGCATATAATTTCACAATAAAGCATCTTAGATTCAGCATGAAAAGTGAGCAGAGAACTGCCCTATTGATCTGTTGAATAATATGAAATCAAGAACAGAAGAGTAAACATGCTACAACAACAAAAAAATGAAGGACGTCTCCAGTTTCCCATGACAGTAATTTTAATGGAACAATTTCCCAACTTTTGAGTACCTGTAGCGCCCAAAGGATGCCCAAGAGCAATGGCACCCCCATTAACATTGACCTTTCTGTGATCCAGTCCCAGTTTCTTGCAGCAATAAACGTACTGAGAAGCGAATGCCTGTACGAGACCATCAAATTGCTAAGAACAAATTGCGTAGTTATAATTTTCTATTTGTCTCAATTTAGGGAAAGAAAGACATAACTTTTAGTCTTTTACCTCATTAATCTCAAATAAGTTAATGTCATTGAGATCAAGACCAGCAGATTTCACTGCAGGAGGAATAGCAAATGCTGGACCAACACCCATGACAGAAGGATCTACTCCAACAGCAACAAAACTCCTACAGAAATCAAAATGAGATGACAAAGACTGCAAAGAAAGTTTGAATTCCTCTGTGCATCAATTTTATTTTAACATAATGTATTAGCACAGAAAATTAGGGATGATTTCCTCTTCTGAGAATTGATAGCAATTCGGGCTGTACTTGACAAGACCTCAAAGTATTGATGAAAGACTGGTTATGAATAATTTTACAGCTCAATCTATGATATTTTGAACACTGCAGAGAAGATGGTCTCAAGCTTCAAAAATTTTTGATAAAGTATTCTACATTCTTATATAATTTATCAGGTGGGTATCACCTGAAATCCTGAATCCATTTATGAATAGGTGAAGTAACACTACATGCCTCATCCATAAATAAGTTCATATTTACCAGATAAGTGCTTTCAGGCGCCTATTTTTTCTTTTGTAATTAAGTGGTAAAATAAGGAAGATTAACTTTAACTGCTTAAAATACTACTTTCTGTTAACTAGATATAAGGGTTAGTTATAAGAGATAACATGAATTCCGGACAAGCCAGTTAGTCACGTATTACAGTATACATGCAGAGCTACGTCTAGTTCAACTTCTGATGTGACTTGTTCCTCCCAAGAATTGATCTGTTTCCCAATCATTGTTGTGTACCTGAATACGCCAAGAATAGGCAATCCCTTCTGCACAGCCACTCTTCTTTTCATGAGGAGAACCGCTGCAGCACCGTCACTGACTTGGCTTGCATTCCCTGAATTTAGAAGATAAAGTGAGACGCAACACAAGCAAACCACTGGTTAAAGAGTTAGCCAAAGTAATAAAATGAAGAAGAACAGATTTCCTGGTTACCTGCAGTCGTGGATCCATCCTTCTGGAAGGCAGGCTTCAGTTTTGCCAAATCTGTCAAATTTGCATTTGGCCGGATCCCATCATCAACAGAAACTATAATTTTCTTCTCCTCCCTAGTTTTTGGGTCTACAAACTATGGAAATTTATCATAAGTGTTAATAAATCTATTCAAGTAGAACTCCTTTGGATTAAGAGCATATCTTTATCTGTGGTTTAAGTTTATCATTATTTAGAGACCATAAGTTCATTCTTATGGAAGATTCTAAGTTACCTTTTATCATTATCCTTAGAAGTTTATATCAAAATTAATTTCTATCTTCATTTCATTACAAATGAAGAGCAGAGAGGCTACCGCTGTGCAAGCCTCCTTGTCAAAATATTTCATGTCTAATTTTACAATTACAAAGTTCATCTTTGTTGTTGCCACTTACCTTTGTAGAAACCGGAATGATCTCTTCTTTGAATTTACCAGATGCTGTTGCAGCTGCAGCACGCTTGTGAGACTCAACCTATTGATTCAAATCGAAAGAGTTTCATTCAGTTTGACAATCTCGTAATTGGTTCTTAGCATATTTTATTTAATTTTGTCATACTCACAGCAGCTTGGTCCTGCTCCTGCCTTGTGACACCAAAACGCAGTGCAACATTCTCAGAAGTAATTCCCATAGGAAGAAGACAGTCCCGAGCTTGTTCAAAGGTTTCTAACTGTTACAGACATGAAAAGTAAAGCTTAATAAACCATGTCTTAACCTGTAAAACAAAATATGGACTTCAAAAATTAAATCTTTAATGCACCTTTGGGTTCATTTTGCAAGGCCTTGTAATAGTATCTTGAGACATACTCTCTAATCCAGCTCCGATTCCTGCATGACATAATAGGAAGGTAAAGTCAACAACAAGATCTTTTAAACTAACGGACATTCAGAATTCGCTCTTACCCATGTCATAAAAACCAGCTTTTATGTAAGCAGCAACATCAGCAACTGCCTGAAGTCCCGATGAACATTGCCTATTAACAGTCCTGAGTGGCGTTGTATCTGTTTGAATCATGAAAGTGATAAACCACATATTGAAGTTGGGGATAAAATAGCATAGCAATTTTAAGCATTAGGTGCCGATGGAGAAACCTGTGAATTCCAATTCTAGTAAAATCAGTCTGGAATTTCACATAAATCATGCTTTCAATCCATGTCTATAGTTAACTTGGCATTTGAAAATGATGCATTTGAGGATAGTCATTTTTATTCGATTAAGAAATTTACCAGGGAAACCAGCATAGAAGGCAGCCATCCTGCACTCAATAGCTCGTTCTGATCCTGGTGCAAGTACTGTGCCAACGACTATGTCGCCTACTTCACTTGGGTGCACATTTGTTTTCTCTATCACAGCCTACATGAGAACTCATAATTGAGGTAAATCATACCAGCCGCAACATTATATATGTTCCCATAAACCCAATTCTTTGTTAACAATTTTACTTCCAATGTTTTCTTTTATCGAATAACTTTTACCTTCAAAACAGAGGCAAGGAGATCATCTGGAAGGGTATCCTTGAAGCCCCCACGCTTTGCCTTACAAATTGCAGTTCGGTATGCACTGGTTTTGCAGGAAATTATATAAGATAAAAGGTTTAATACTTTGATTGAGAAATTTTAAAAAATCAAGAAATACTCAGTAAGTTCGCATCCACATTCCCAAATTAACTAACTTACGCCACAATCACCACGTCATCTTCAGATGAAGATGGTAGCCCATGAGAAAAATTTCCACCAGAACAGATTGAAGCCTAAAAAAGAAAGGGCAAAGAATTAGCCATCCCTTTAAAAAGAAAGAAAACAAAGTTGTGGCCAATGAAAAAACAAAGTTTATAAGATAGAAGAATTCCAAATATTCAAGACAAAGAAACTATCAATATCAATATAATTATCAGAAAATTTAGCTCCGACTTTATAAGACAGGCAAGATAAGCATTTAAAGTTTATTAAATTTAGTCTGGGAAAGAAACATGAGCAGAACTTTAATGATCATCAGTTACCGACACAAGCAGAGAGTAGATTGATGAACTTAAAAACGAGAAAGGAGTAGAATCTGTGGAATTCATGCACAGTGGAAGAGCGAAAAGATGGATTCTTAAAGAAGATGAACTTACAGAAAGATGAGTAGATTGATGGGAAAAAGATGAAATTGAAGAAGCGGGTTGAAGATGTTCAAGCAGCATTTTTTGTCTATGAATAGCTTTCTCCATCTTGGAAATTCTTTCCGTGCCTCAGCCCCAGGACCTTTCTTCGTCACTATTTAGTCGCCGTCGTCGCCGAGGGGGTGAACAAAGAAAGAAACAGAACTGCTTGTAAACGTGCTCAAAACTAATATATGAAACGAATTTACACAAAAGAACAGCAACCCCCCAACCACCAAGTGATGATGACATTGTTGGATTAAAAGAAAGTTGACGTTGACATCGGTGGAAAATGCCCCACGTTTTCCACAGCTGAGGCCAATTACCAACCAAATAAAGACCAAGCTTGACCAAAAAAGCGGAAAGAAATTATACAAAATTTTCTTAATCTAAATGCTATTTTTTGTTGACATTTCTTCATTCTTATTGTAAATTTCTTATAAAATAAAAGATAAATTACGCAAAATTTTCTTTGAATTTTTTAAAATTGTGCATGTAATAAATTATATAACTTTTATTTTCAATTAAAATATATGATGGTTTTAAAAATAAAATTTTAATTTTTATAAAGAAAATAAAACGTTAATTTATACATCACTGAACAATGTTTGCATATTTTTTAATTGATTTTTACACAAGTTGTATACTTTAAGAGAAATCAGGTTTAATTTAGTATAATTTATTAATTTGCATTAGTTTTAAAAATAAAATGTAAGAAAGAATATAGGAAAAAATATAGGAGGTTCGGATAGGGACAATATAATATTTTTTAAATTTATATTTGAGTATTTGATCCTTTTAAATAATTTTAATTTTTATGATCTTCTCTCATAAATATCACTCCTATTGATCCTTCTTTCTAATTCTCTGTTTATTGTTTACAGAATTATTTAGTGGACTGTTAAATTTAAGATTTTACTATGTCAGAAGATGATAACTCACGACAAAAAAATTTTGGACGAAAACTCACGCAATTTAAAAGATATGACAGAATTATTATTTGCCGTCTTCTCAAATATATATATAGATTTATAAACATAGATTTGAAAATGAATCATAAAATAATTACAAATATTTAAAGTTTTCAATTTGAAATCGAGGTGGTCGGAGCTCAATCTTAATTAGTCGATTTTTTGGCATTTTGATAATGATAGGTCATAGATGAATAAGGAGGATAATTTAATAAGGCTATCACGACATTAACGTTTTCCCGGAAGCTTTTGGGAACCAACGGTGCAGAATCACGGAAAGCTTCCTGGTCAAACAATTTTGGAATTTCATTTTAGTTTGTCTTTTGCCTTTTATATAATAATTAATTAATACCAATACCAATACAAACTAGGACGGTGCCAGTGCCACTAATTCTTTTTGTAAAAAAAAAAAAAAAGAAGGTAATATTATTTATAAATTATGAGGAATATGACATAAAATCTATTTTAAAAATTTATTATTTGTAAGTTACCTAAGCAGAATAGTTTAGAAACCAGTCCATAATGTCGTTGAATATAAATTTGAAATTCAATATTAATATTGCTGGAGAATAAGTTTTACTACTAAGTAAACTGATGAGTATCAAAAACCCATATTTATTATATACTGTCTGGATCTAATTTAAATTATTTATATCGGAAAATTTTAAATATAAGTAGTGGATATTATATTTAAGCAGTATAAATCTCATTACAACGATAAACACTAGAACTAATTAGAGATTGGTGGTTGATATTTAGGATCCTATTCTTTCAATCATTTATATGGGCACCAACAACATGTCTATCAATGCAAGTGACGAATAGGTAACAACCACCAGTTATACCAACCCAACATACGTTTCTTTCGTCTCATAGCTTGGGCTTGGGCCTGAACCGATTTTCATGATTATGTCCACACCACACCGTCCAAACCCACCAACAGGATTTGGATCTAGTACAAAGAATTAGTCTATCATAATATGATAACTTAAGGTTCGAATTTCAACTGAGAGAAGTATCTACATTTAGTATTTGACAATATCTTGAATAGGAGTATCTCCAATAGGAGGATATATATGTTTTAGCAAAAAAAAAAAAAAAGTCCAAACCGGAGGCATGATTTATATACTTGTTTGATTGCTCCTCTACATCCTATTTTGTTGTGTTTTGAATACATAGCTTGAGTAGCGGAGAAGGAAGCATATGTGTTTTAAATATAAAAAATATATAATTAATCTAAAAATATTAAAGAAATAGTTAAATTAGTTATTATAATAAATAAATGTTAGACTTCTTAAAATACTTTTATTAATCATGTGCATCGAAACTGACTTTAGATTAACCCCTTAACATGTACAATTGATAGGAATATATTTTAGAGGATAAAATTATAAATTTGAGTAACAAAATAGATTGAGATCTTATGTTTAAAACCAAAATAAATTCATTGTCTAACTCTTATATTAAGAACATGATGAAATAATAGTTCCCTGGATTGTCATTTTAACAATGGAGGTGAGATGATGACTAAGCTGAGATATGGGAGTTTCACGTACTGGTCCATCCTTGGTTTGTTCTACTTGGAGATATTATTGAAGCTGTGGAAGATTCTCAGCAATGGAGAAGTGGAAGATAATACACTCCACCTTGTCAAATCCTAGGTACCACCCTCAAGTCGTAGATTGCAAAAAGCCAACACGTCCTTGGGGGCCCCTACTCCAATTATTTTATGCTGGGGACTGTTCAGTCCAATCCTTATTATAAGCACATAATAACAACTTAACATAATTAAATTAATAAAATTAGTTAAATTAATTAATTCCTATAAAACATCATTATGAGTTAGAAGAGTTTAGTTAATTAGAAATTTTTTTTGTAATTAGTTAGAGATACTAGATAGGAAAAATTAATGTCTTAAGTAAAATATATTATACTACGTTTGATCCTAATTATAAGAGCTAGTTGACTAATTTGAGAAGATTAAGAAAATAAGTTAAGACTAATTTGAGAAGATTAAGAAAATAAGTTAAGTTAGTTATTTATAATAAATAGGTATTATCTTTCCTAACATATCCTTACTAATCAAATATGTTGGTTAAAACTATAACAATTAGAATGATTATTTTGAAAAAAAAATATAAATATGAGAGACAAAATAAATTGAGATCTTATATTTAGGACTAAAATAAAGGTCAAACGAGGTCTTATATTATAATATTATGAAACATGTTGGAAGTGTTTATTACTTATAACAAGGACAGGATTAGTGAAGAACAAAATCATAGTACCTCTTGATCCTATAGCCAGAACCCCAACTTGACATCATCCCCCTAGAGAATGAATTAAGAGGGTACTATGACTGCTGCTAATTCTATGACTGGGTGTGGAGGTGTGAAGAGTGAGCTGTTTTTAAGGAATTAAGATTGGTTTGTGATTTAGAATTCGAAAAAGTTATCATTAAATCGCATTTTAAGAATTTAATTCAGATGATGGTGTCAAAGGATAAACAGTAGACACGTAGCCCTCTCTTCTGTATAGAAGAAAATTAATATTGTATTCGCAAATTAATAACCAACTTCTTTAACTAGACCGGTCTTAATAAATATTCTATTCACAAATTGAGAAAAATTCAATTTTTCTTACAATAAAGCAAAATGATATTAAGAAATAAAAGAGTACTCTACAAAGTACAATGAAGATGAAGATGAGGGGAGAAATTAACAAGATTATTAAATAAAATAGAAGAAGCAGTGAAAACAGAAACATGAGAGAATAAGTTGAGTAATACATTCACGTCCCTCCAAATGACATTGTTTGAGGAAGCAGCAAATTGGGTGGGATCAATCCTTTTTTTATTAATGCATAAAAGATTCAAATAATTTAATTATAAATTGTGAATAATGTACTTATAAATTATTCCCTCTTTATTATAAGACGAAAGAATGTGGTATTCTTATATATGCCCCTAATTAATGAATAAAAATAACTAACCCATCGGTAATTATTTGAGGATGGAAATAAAAAGAAAAAAAAGTGAAGACACCAATGGGTTAAAACTTTTTTTAAGGGTTAAATTACATCCAATACCCCAAAATATTTTCTCAAGTGCATCTAATATACTAAATGTTTTATAATGCATTCAACATCTAAAAATATTTTTCATGTGTCCAGCAACTTGAAAGATTTTTTTTTTTTTTAACCTTGGTGCTAGATGCAGCAAAAATTATTGTTATGAGCTAAACGAACCTAAATAAAATACTTAAGGGTACTGGATGTACCAAAAAATCCTTTATCGAGATGAACACATTTAAAAAAAATATTTCAAGTTGCTAGATATATTACAAAATATTTTAGGATATTAGATGCACGCAGAAAAATACTTCAAGTATTAAATGCACCTTAACCTTTTTTCAATATTTATAAATTAGATAAATTTATGTTATAGAAAAGAAAGTGGCCAAAAACCTTTGTTTCTTCTTTAGTCGCTAGTAATGGTTTGTACTTCGTTTATTTCAAAAACAAAAAGGACCGAAGAAAATTTGAAAATTTGCTCAAAAAGAAAAGGGCCGAAAAAGAGTTGTCAGGCGATGGGAAAATAGCTGTATACAGTCAAAAAGCCAGCACCAACTCTTCCTTGATCGTATCCATGCCACGAACACAAAAGTTAGGCTCAAGGTAGTCGTAGATTCCGGAAAAGCAAAATTAATGAATTATTAATAAATACTCATATTTTAACATTTTTGTAGGCCCGAACCCGGTTCGAATGAACCGATAACTATTGGGTTTATCAGGCACCTGGACATCTTTTATAATGGCAAGCTAATCATATCTCTAATCAACAATTTCTGGTAGTGCTAAATTTCATTCTATACAGTTAGAATATGAATAAGGTATATTTATTTTAGTTGCAATAAATTGATTCTTACAATAGGCTGCACAAATATCGTCCCTGGAAAAATTACTACTCATCCTGAGACTACGAAATACAATATTATGAATATTTCTAATTAATGAAAATATGTTATTTTCTTAAAAAAAAAATATAATTAACTTGCGAAAGAAAAAAGTTACCATCATATTTTTAAGAATTACCACTAATTTTTAAGAAAATTTTTTTTAAGAAAAATCTAACAACATTTCTTGGGTCTTTTTTCTCCGACTGTCTAAACCCATCCAATAATTTTTACTTCTTCACAAAATACAATTTGGAAAAAAAAAATTAAAAATCCAGTTACACTGGAAGTGAATAAGCAAAGCAGCATAACTAGCAACCAAAAAGGTCAAAATGAAGGTGCAGTATCAACAAATCAATGTGTCCACTAATACAGCAATCATTTTGCAGCAACTAGCTGGACACCAAACAAAAATCACCTAACATCACATGATCAGTTGTCTAAGTCTTCACTTGATTGACTATGATTATTCCACCACTGACGAATATTAAGTGGTCCAAAATAACAAGTTGAAAAGAGAGAATTCTGAACCATGGATTATGAATAGACTAGAATTGAGGTAAAGATCATATAGATGGCATAAAAGAGCCATAGCAGGGAATTTCACTATATATATAAGCCAATCAAGTTAGGTGCCAAATTCCACATTGTGGGGCCTTCTATGCTTGGCTATCAATCTTTCAAGGGAATTCAGGAATGAGATGATCCTGGTTCTAGACTTGCCCAGCTCGAATCACAACTAGATTGGCAAGAATGAATTGGCTAAGAAAATATCCAAAGAAAGGAAAATCAGATCGATTGATTTGGTTTTCTTAGAATAACATCAAAGTCGCTGACACTCCACTCTGCTACTTCATCATGGTCACTAACAAATATCTCTGTACCTGTATCTACGGATGTCCATATTCTCTTGGCAGGAGGAGTCCCTGGGTCCTGCACCAAACAAATTTCATCAGAAAACTAGCATTGAATTTGAAAGATTTCAATAGCAAAAAACGGAGTTAGCTAGTAATCTGACCTGATAGAAGTGAAGTCTACTAGCTAGTCGACCAACATCAAGTTCCCAAGTCCTTGCATCCCCGACCCAACCGTCCCCTTTTTTAGTGGGATAGCCATATTCACCCCATATAGGATGAGGAAGCAACTGAACTATCTCTTGTGCCTGAGGATTGCTGTAAGGATCACAAGTGCTCACAGGCTGCTCCAAGTACTGGGCATTCCCTGGGGCACAGTAATAGTGATAAGCTGAGTATGGGAAATTGGCGGTGTCGTTTCTGTATATTTTTCTGTCATCTGGTGTGATGTGATAAGGCGGACAATTCACCAAACCCTTGGGGCTGCACCAAGCTGGAATCTCTGGGTTAATGATCATCTCACTGTATCTGGTAACATCTGTAACAACATCTCCATCACATGGAGCGCCATTGTTCTTCCAGCAGCTTCCAATGTCTAGGAGATAGAACTGGCTCTTTGGTCCTCCACCTTTCTTGATATCTAAGCTCAACCTTACCTTGAAATTGGGTGACTCTGGAAGCTGAGTCATGAACACTATTGATTAATTAATTAATCAGAAAGAAATGCAAGTATTAAACATTGAATCTGATTAAACAAGCTTACAATTTTGAGCATTCCTCTTGTGTCATAATGGTAACCTCCAGAAAATCCTTTGGTCGCATCAGCTCTGAGGTACAACATCAGCCATGGGTATTTCTTTGAAGTCTTTAGCTTATGTTTGAAAACCCAACTCCCAACATTGACCTGCTTTTCCCAGATTACCTCATAGTAAGAGAGGCCATCACGTTCATCCCCACACCTGGAATCCAAATCATAAGTACCACTGAAACTTCCTCGCAATGTACCATCTTTTAGCTGGGTCCATTGATGACATAAGATAGGCTGGTTCATACACCCAGGTCCAAAGCAAGGAAACCTTCCTGGTCTAAAAGGAGGAGCCTTTTTCCCATTCTCAGGGCATAAACCAGATCGTGTGTCATAGTTTCCATTTTTAAGCATAATCATCCAAAATTGCCAAGATCTCGGGGTGTCTTTCACCTCACACAGAGAACCCAGATACAGTTCCTTATCAGCAGCATATAAGTCTGTGTTGTTTATATCTTCTTTACTCAAACCAGGAAATGGTTCCCCTACCCCTAGTCTGTTATCATGTTCCTTAACTTTCTGTTCCAGAGTACCTGTTCATGAGAACCCAGATTCAGCTTTCAACAACAGAATAAGATCTATATATTTTCTAGGAAAAACACCAGGTGATCACAGAAATGTGGGAAGACTGGAAATTTTTGGGAATCAGGGAAGAGGGATTGAAAGGGAAACAACAATGAGATTCACCAGAACAATTAATACAGTATTGGAATGGAGAGTGAATTTACTGAACAATGTGGTGTTAATCAGTGTGGATTATGTGATTTGGCTTACTGGAAAAATCAAAACAATCCGCAGCTCTTGGGCTACCCATGTGAGGCGCTTCTTGTCCAACTTCATTGCAAAAGTTCCAAGCTTCGAAGGCAACTCTCAGTCCATCTCGCCGCATTCCCGGGTCTCCGACCGCAGATACATGATTTTTCGCCGTCGCGGTACCGGAGATGACGAACACAAGCACACCCACCAACACAAACACCGCATACACCTTCTTCTCCATCTTATATGTACTCTGCCTCACAAACAGAGCACAGTGCAAGATCTGATTTTGTATAAGACGCCACTCACCGCAAATCGAAGAAGAGTGATACGAAAAGAGCTGCCAGAAAAGAAAGAATCTTGCAACTCTTATTCTATCAGGATGAGTTCAGAAAGAAAAAACAAATGTTAGTTCACGGTCTGCAACCAGAAGGAGATTGGACAAAGGAATGAAAATGAAAGACACCCGAGGAAAATGCGAGGGCAACAACAGAAAATGGGAGACAGTAGACTCAATATCTGTAAAGTGAGAGGGACGGTTTAATTAATGCGTTGAGTTTGATGATCGGAGATTTGATGGGGATTATTAGAAACTGCACTCTCTCATTCACGGGGTGAAGTATCAGTCATCAGGCTTCCACCGCTAAAAGTCATGATTGATTATTACTGTCTAGGTTCTGGACATTAATGTGGAGCACTGATCAGTTCAGCACGTGTGTGGGGCCGTCAAAAATAATATTAAAAGCGGTTTATACCTTATACCAGGAAAAAATTAGAAAAGGAAAAAGACAAAAATACGGATGGGTTATGTTGGTGGGCTTGTCGCCTTGTATTAATTTAGAATTAAAAAACAAATAAGATACCTTATAAGGTAACAGTGATTTTGAATAGATAATTAATTTTAGCATGTATTAGGATATTTGGATTTTAAAAAAAAATTAATTTTGACTTTTTAATTGTGTTTTTTTAACTGTACCCAAAATCCATCTAATGAATCAATTATAACCAATATATTCTTAAAATCATAATTATAAGGCAAAACTAAAAATTAAATAGGTTGTACATAAGAAAAGTTGGATTGCACATAAGAAAGACTATTTATACAAAACATTATTTAATTGAATATAAGAGATGCATGACAATATAACTTGCACATAAGAAAAGATATGTTATATATAAGAAAAGTTCAGTTGTTAAAAAAAACCATGATATAAGAAATATTGCTTGCATAATTGCGCATATTAAGTTGCATAAAGTCCTTGCGTCATTTTTCAATTAATTTCTCCCCAATTTTTTCTAATTATAGATATATTTTCTCAGCCCTAGTGAAACCACGCACCTTGCCTTGGTTTTTGTCATTCTAAAACAGAATGGTTTGGTTTAAGTTTTGGTTTGTTGCCTCCCAAACCAAACTTGAAGGACAGCGTCTTATATTTTTAAATATTTTTTTTTATGGTGGGTATTATAAGCTATTAGTCTATTAGTTTTTACTTTCTAAGTTTAACTAAAGCGTAGCCCAAAATGCTTAAGAAATTTAAAAACCAAAATACTAACTCACGCAATTTACACTTCATTTTAGTCATCCCCACAATTTACAATGAAATTCAACGAAGCTACTTACAAATACATATACTCTAATTTTTTTTTTTTTACTAATAATGAAATTTGAACCTTTCTATTTTGGATATGAGAATGTCCGTTGTCCTTCATGAATCTTGATGTTATCAAAGTGACTTCAAATCTTGAGAGAGAGAGAGAGAGAGAGAGATTATGCTGAGTCCTAGTATATAATTTTAAATATTCAAAAATGAAACTTGATTCATATATGAACCAAACGCATAAAAACCAAACCAGATTGACCTCAATAAAAAACTGATCAAGTATATATTTCTTGTTCAAAGTAGTCGGTTTGGTTTGGTTTAAATTTTGGTCAAAACCAAACCCAATCACACACCTTATTAAGCACTTAAATATACGGGATGTAATTTTTTTTAAGAATGCAATGTACTTGTTTGAAATATTAAGGAACTGAAATGTAATCATACGGCGTAAGTAAAAACTATTTTTTTTTACTTAAAAATAAAATAGTGAATCATATATATGATCAAATAGCCTCATCATTACCCATCCTTCTTCATCTTCTTGTTGAAATCTCGAAATTTGAGGGAGATTAAGCACAAGCAACTGCTTGGATTATCTGATTAGTTCTTTTGATTAAACACAAGTCACTCATGAGGACAGGAGAGGCATGTTATTGGAAAATGTTTCATTGAGATTGAAGTAGATGCAGCAGGACAACGAAGACAAACGGATTTGTAAGTATAATCATAAACTCATAATAGTCTTTCTTCAACGTGACACAAAAGTTTAGATAAGTTGAGTGTTAAGATTCATTATGATCTAGACATACTTTTAGACTTAGAGTATATTTATAGATGTAGTTACAGACTACCCTTCAATAAAGTTTTCACATCGACAATAAAATTCGAATTCACAATCTTATAAATTATGAGATGATTTTTTACTAACTAGACCAACTCCTATTAACAACTTACAGTAGTCTTTCAGCTATTGCAAAAATGATCAGACCACACATAGGCTATGGACTCAATTTGTGTTGGTCAAAATACTTTATAATTATGATAATAATAATCTCTGTAAAGCTACTCATTTGGTCTTTAATATAATCCATTTAACTAATTTGATTAGATTAAGGAGGTAAGTTAGTTAATTATAAGAAAAGTGACACATTTTTTCCAAAACATCACAATCATCTTTCTTAATACCCCCTCTCCCTCTTCTACTTCATTATAGTTGAGAGAGTATCTATAAGAGTAATTTAAAGAAAATTGATAAATATGAGAAATGGGTCTTATATTTAGGATAAAAAACAACTCAAGAATTGGGTCCTATATTAAAAACTGGAGGAGTATTATGGATGAAACTAAATTATTTGTTTACAAAATTATTTGTTTACGGGGATAGATAAATCTTATTTAGCAATGTACATGGGAAATATATTACACTAGTAAATCATTTAAATATATTACACTTGTAAATCATTTAACTAAGATGTCTCAAAGGAAACTTTAATTCATATCTTTGATGACCCTCTTATCTCTCGGGCAAAAGACGGAAATTAATGAGGAAAGTGAGACTGCTATTTATTTTGTTTTTTTCTTCCTTAACACGATTAAGTAGATCTCAGTTTTCACTAAAAAATCACTTTTCCGTTCAAAAAAAAAAAATCATTTTCCCATTAGTTTTCATTAAAATTAACCTTCTAATTAATTCTTATGCTTGAAGCAAACCAAAAGGCCGCTGGAAAAGCTGGCCCAAAAAACAAAAAGCTGCTAGAAAAAAGAAAATTTAGATTTGAGAATCGAAGAAAGCTAACCCCCACCTATTATTGCGTGAGATAATGAAACATGACCTGCGTGGATTCTTTTCCACGTTTAGATGAAAAATTTTTATTCCTGTTTTGGGAATAAAACTCCAGATCCCCGGATGCCCACCCATTCCGTAAAGTAAGATTCTAAAACTACTTTCATACTCCTCCAATCCTTAATTCTTAATATACAAGTTAATTGTTAAGTTAATTTTGATATTAAATATAAGATCTATTTATTATGTTT
The DNA here is from genome assembly GCF_004799145.2 of Neltuma alba. Taxonomy (NCBI): domain Eukaryota; kingdom Viridiplantae; phylum Streptophyta; class Magnoliopsida; order Fabales; family Fabaceae; genus Neltuma; species Neltuma alba. Next base: position 62,384 of record NW_021633857.1, read on the forward strand.
ATCATTTTTTTTAAATTACTTCTATGAATATTCTCTCAACCATAATTAATTAAGTCAGGGAGGAAGAATATTAAGAAAGATAATTATAGTATTCTAGAAAAAACATGTTATATTTTTTATAATTAACTAATTTACCTAATTTTTTTAATCTAATCAAATTAGTTAAATAAGTTTTATATTAACGACTAGAGTACATGATTTTCTTAAAAATAAAATTACAACCTTTGCTCTATTTTGGTTTAAAAAAACGATTTTCGTATAAAAGAAGAAATGAATTATGATTATGATAATATAATAAATATCAATAAAAAATATAAAAATTTCTACAAATAGCACTTTTTATAAGTAATTTATAGTAATATCTTCTTAAAATAATTAATCTTCTAGTCCATATAATTTTGATTATGTTGTAACATGGTTCTTGAATTTTAATTCGAAGAACTAGGTACTTAAATTTTGACTTTCAACAACTCAATGCATGTGATTTTAATTTACTTAAAAATTCAGTTTCTGAATATTAATTTACTGCAAATTAATTTCCATAGTTTTAAAGAAAAATTGCTAAAAAAAGACCTTAAAAATAAAAAAATTGTAAATAGAGACCCATCATAACATTGTTATTAGTTTTGATAACAACTCATAAGCAAATGACAACAATTTTTTAAAACAGATTCCTGAATGCAATTTTTTAATTTTCAAATTTTTTTGGCATTTTTTCTAGTTTTAATCTTTAAAATTTTAATCTTTGAACTTTATAAAATATATAATTTTATTTTCTAAAATATGAAAACTAATATTTTAAATGGTTAAAATAAAGGACTAAGTTATATTGAGTTAAAAATTAGGGACTAAATTATAATCTAGTCAAAATTATAAAAATTGAGTTACACTATGTTAAAATTTAAAAATTGAATTATAGTAGAGTCAATACTATAACAACACAAAAAATTAATTTTCTCATATTTTTTAAATTCTGTGCAAATATATGATTATATCTAGTTCTATAATTTACTAAAACAAATATCACGTCCTAGCTAACCAAAGAGATAAATCATAATGATAACAACAATTTAGTTACAGATTCCTAAAAAATTTAATCATTTTTGAACAAAAATATTATGTATATGGACAAGACTTAAATCAAATTCTTTATATTTATTGTATCAAATTCTCTAATTAAATATGGTAATATGTTTATTTTTAAAATATTATTATTTAATTATAAATTTGAATAAAATAAATAGAACTTATAATGACATATGATTGAAAACTTGATACTATTTTTAGTCCTTAAGAACTAATTGTTTAATTTGAATAGATTAAAAAAATTAGGTAAGTTAGTTATTTATAATAAATACGTGTTGTATTTTCTAAAATATCCTTGTTAATCAAATGTATTGGCTAAAACTAAAACTATTATAAAGATTATTTTGAAATAAAATAGATAAATATGAGAGACAAAATGAATTAAAGTTTAATATTTAGAATCAAAATAAAAGTCAAACGAGCTCTTATATTAAAAAGAGGAGATAATATAATAAAAAAAGAAACTTGAGCTAATACTCCTTCCAGCTCAAAATATAAGAAAAACTTTGTCCATTTACATTTATCAAGAAATTAGTTAAAATTAATTTAAAATAATAAACTCATTAGGCATGTATTTTTTCCCCCAGATTGCCCTTATTAAATAAAAAAATAAGTAAAAAAATAATAAATGAATTAAAAAAATACAGGAAATAAAATTAAAAAAATCATTAAATACTTAGATAAAAATAAATATTATTTTATAAAAAAGACTAAGTATTCTAATAAAATTTAACTTATGTTTTGAACCGAGGTTGTATTTTTTTAATGAATATTTACCATTTTTATTGTTTTTGTTTGTCCTTACATTGTCGGAAAAGGTTTGTAAAATCACCCCACGCAGCACGCAAATACATACGTGCGTCACTCTCGAGCCGCCACCATTCGGTTTCTTTCTTCGCCAACTCCCCTTTCACGTATTCTCTCTCTTACCCTCTGGATGTGCCATGTCATGAATCTCGGCGAAAGATTCCCGCTGAATTCTCGCTTCTTCGATTCTATATATATTCCTGTCTCTCTCGTCTCTATATGCTATCCCTGTTCTTCTGGACAGCACGCCGGATCCCGATCAACACCATCGATATAGCTTCCTCGGGCTGACAGTGGCAATGGCGGACTTGTCGAGAATCCGCCGGAGCTCTTCTTCCAGTTCCACCAGTTCTAGCGATCTCTCTGTTAGTGTCCAGCGTGAAGTAGGTGTTGGAAGCGGAAGAACTAGTAAGGAAGTGGATGGTGTTACAGATGTTGGCACTGGACTTTCAGTTGATAATGGGGGCATTGGTTCTTCAGGTATGTGAAACTTGGCCCGAAAGCTGTTGAGCATTTGTTTTGCAAATCGACAAAGCATTTAGCGAATTAGGGGGTAGAAGTAGTTAAGGGAAAAATATATTCGTTATGACTTATCGGTCGACAATTGAGAACGGATTCCCAAGATTCTTTCCTGAAACTGTATTCTTCTTCTTTTCTTAAATTTCGACTTATGTGCTTGTGGCTAGGAAAATGCATGACGAATTAAAACAATTGTCAGCGTTTTTAAGTTCATTTATTGAGCCAATAAAGGCCGCTATTTGTGATGGTTGACAAAAACATTTGGCATGAGACATGAATTACTTTTCTAGAGCAAACATGGTTTACTTAGTCTCATTTAATTAGGAGAAGTTGCCGACTAGTGAAATTTTGATTCCGAAGTTTGCATTGTGCGTGCATGCGTGTATTTTGGTACATATATGTGATGACAGTGGATATCGCAAATGGGTAGCACTAGTTCAATAAACCGAAAGTTTTTCAGTTACAAACTTTAAGATTTTATTTCACTGGGCTTCTAAGATAGCAGGTTCTAGCGTGCGTCCTCTTGGTGTGAAGCTGGAACAATTGATGGGGAACGAGGAATAAAAGAACAACATCCTCAGAAAATGTCCCTTTACCCCTTCATTGGAATTACAATACTTTGGGATATCATTAAAAAGTTGCAATCATATGCAAATTTTGTAAAATGAACCTCTGAACACTCTGGCCAAAGCATCTCATCAAGCGAACACTCAAGCAGATGTGAGGAGGATTGACTAAACTTATCCAATCCAATAAATATAGCTCAGAAGAGTTAATGAAGTTGTCAAACTTAATATTCAGTAAAAGTTTCTTATATCTAAAATTTATTGAGGCATGTAATAGGAATATAATGAGATAAGGGGTAATTTGACCTCTTCACCTACAATAAGCTGTCTCGATCAATCGTAATATGTTTAGGACCTTGTCAAAGAAGGAGAGGGGAGAGGGAACAATCTGAATGTGGACCACTGAAATAGTCTGGCGGGTTATTTTTTCCATAAAAGAATAGGTTAGCTATGGGAGCCACAGCACTGTACAGCCTACCTCTTTGCTCTTCCTTTGTTCTTCAAATTTTGGAACCAATCTTTCTGCTCCTCTTAACTTTTTAATGTCTTCTCCACAATTACTCCCTAATTGATCTTCCACTAATTCTTAAAGTTATTAAATTTTTATATAAAGATATAGAGATGGTCAATCTTTCACGATCCGCATTCTCTGGCTGCAAACCACAATTTTTTAACAATTACTATTAATGATCTTTTCTGTCTAAAAAACATGGAATGAGCATATTGTTTTGTTGTCACGGTTATCTTGATGATGAAACCATTGTAAACTGTCATAAGGACCTCTAAACATTTTAGTAATGTAAAAATAGTATTTTACTTGATATCTTAGCCATATTGCACATTTCTGAGCTATATACCAATGGTAGTCTTGTTTTCTCCTCATTCAGGCAATTCTAGCAAGGGTTTGTCTAAGATGAACACCTTGCCAGCAGAAACATCCCATGCAGACAAGTTAGATTCAAGTGCAGATCAAGTTAAGTTGGAAAGATCAAAAACTGAGAGACAGAGACATCTGCGGCCTAAAGATGCAGCTCAGATTTTTGATAACAAAATTGCTGTTAAGGAGAAGGTATTTTATCTAGATTTATGATTGAGTTTTGTCCTTGAATTTAATCCCTGATCGCTATTTTCCAATTAATTCTTCATCTTCTTCTCCTCTGTCTTTTCCTTTTAATGGGTAGTGCTAACTGTTCTTATCAGAGTAGTTGTTTATTTACCATATCAAGCAAAGGGAATAAGGCTGACTTTCATTGCATGTTAACCGCAACAATTGTTATAGAATTATGGTGGCTGTAAAGTTAGGTTATGGCTGGAAAGCAGAATTAGAACTTTAATGAAAATGAAAAAACTTTTGCCAATGACTTTTTAGTTGGATGGAACTCTATTCCTTTTCTACAAAGGCGGAAAAGGTTACAGTTTTATTACTGACCATATGCTAGAAATGGCTTAAACTGTCAGGTAGACAGTTGAACGGCCTTCATATCTAACACAAATCTTTCACATAAAAGGACTTTGGGCTTGAAATGTAGGAAACATATAGGAGTGTTACAGCCAAAAAATATAATTATGAGAACAGGGGCTGCAAAATTTGGTCTCTGGGATACTTTTTCTTTGAAAAATTTATTCCATATCAAAGATTTGTGATGCATAAGTTTAAGCTGTTTGGTAAAGACCTAGGAATATCTTTCATCTCTGACTGGAAGAATGTAGATGCTTTTCTTTGTTCTTTCTTTTCAATGTTTTCTTTGATCTCTGGGATGCTTGTCTTCACACATAGGCATTTGAAATGATCTCAATTATCCATTGGGAAAGAAAATATGGTGGAATAAGAAATTGGAAGAAAAACTTGCTAAAACAAGCTTGAATAATTGAGCTTATTTGTTATGCAGTTTTCATCATATCTCTCGCTTGTACTTTAAGACTGTCACTTCTGGGGTAGAAAGATGAATAATATGATTGTATTCTTGTTGAATCAAGACTTTTGTCCAATTTTTCTGACAAATTTTTTTCCTTTGCGATGTGGTTTCTACTATGTCGTTCAAAGCACTTTGAAGCATTTGATATGGTAGTGGACTTCATTGAACATATAAAATATTCTGCAAGCATAACATTCTCACAAAAAACATGTCAAGTGGGTCATAATATGATGAGTGTCTCTCAAGTTCTCTCTTCCTTAGATGTTAGGAGAAGAGGAAAAAGGTGCATCGTGTAAAAGCTGGAGGCAATGCCAATAGCTCAACTAACTAGGATTACGATCATGGTTACTGTGTTTCATCCAGCCGTTTTCTATTATCCCCTTCTCCTAATTTTTCTTCTTTTCATTTATCTTCTGATCATTATCATCTTAATTTTTAAACCTATAAGCCTGAAACCTCGAGCACTGAACTTTACAACTATGCAGCTTAAATTGTTGAACAGGATAGCAGCTGTAAAAGATGACGGAACTGTAGAATTTGAAATTCCAGGAGATGCAGAGCCTGAAGCTCTTGGCGCTCAATTACGTGTAAATAATGTTGTTGATGATCATCAACTTGAAGCATCAGACCTTCAATACATACCCCCATTACAGATAGTAATGCTTATTGTTGGGACACGTGGAGATGTACAACCTTTTGTTGCAATAGGCAAGCGGTTGCAGGTATAGAGAGACAACAGATGTCTCATTTTATGGCTGCCATGTTTTGAATGCTATACATATGTGTCTGCATATCCATGTAATCCTTTGTTGAATCTCTTTTCGTAAAAGAAATTTATTCTAAACAAAAACATGATATGTTCGAACATTTAAGCGAAGCAAGATTACAAATATTATTTAAAAGAACAGAAATAGAACGCATGAATGCAACAAACTCTCTGATCTCTTTCTGATTCAGTCAAGGACAGCCTCTGGATAAATACATATCCAACAGGGTTTGGCTTTGGCAACAAGTGTCTGGTTTGACTGCAACTGGATTATTAAATCATAAACTTTGCAATGTGTCCTTTGTAAAATAGATCAAATATGTGACTATTTTGCCAAAGGTACTCTGCTTAGGTACATGATGTTATTTCTATCTCTGATGCTGCATGCTTTTATCTCTTTTCCAAATATTCAGAATTTAAAGCTCTTGTCTTTTGTTTCTTCTCTGACAAATCTGGCACATTTTAGCTGTTTATCATTGGCTGTAATAGTAAGTCAAGACCTAGGTTTTTTACTCGATATGGAGGTTAATGATTTAATGGCATTTATAGTTTTCTACAGTCAGAAGTCGCCCTTATTTTTTGGGTAGTTTACTTTCTGTCGTTGCCATTGGGCTAGGAATGCCTGCTGCAGATATTGCTATTAGAAAATTAGGTAATTTATAAATTAATCAAATTGGTTATCCTGGGGTAAAATATTGGTAAACTGAGATATCCTTCTTTTGTATTGAATTTTTCTGTAGAATTTATTGAGTTCAAAACTGAGGATTTTGCATGAATTTGCTTGCAGGACTATGGTCATCGTGTAAGATTAGCAACTCATTCAAATTTTAAGGAATTTGTCTTGACAGCTGGGCTGGAATTTTATCCTTTAGGCGGTGATCCGAAAATCCTTGCCGGCTGTATGTATCATGCACACTCATACAACTCTTATGCATCATATTACAATAATGGTTATAAATGCGAGAGTCTTCCATTCATAGTTCTTACACTCACAACACTTTTTGTCGTCTTCTTGGGTGTTATTTTATGTGGTTGGATTATGTTTACTGCCAAACACTTTATTCTTAGACTACTTTGAAATGATGCTACTATAGTACATGTGGGGCTGGAAAATCTTGTGATGTGTAAAGTTGATTTGAGTGTATCTTGATATCAACGCAATGTTACTGGAACTCCCCCCCCCCCCAAGTGTTTGTGCTTGTGGGCCAGTTGGTACAACTGTGCCTATCTGTATTTTGTATTATTGTAAATTCAGAATTGTAAAATTCATTTCTCTTGCCTATCCAATAGAATGTCTGTGGTGTTTGAATTCGGGAGTATGCATCCTGAATCATACATTGATCTGGCTGTCATGTCCCCCCCCCCCCCCAAAAAAAATCTGTAACTTTGAATTTTATTTTGCATAGTTAAAACTTAAATGAATACAATTGCTTGCCTTCATGTATGTTCCTAGCATATAGTCATCCTCCTAAACATTTTCTATTTTGTCAGGGCAGCCCTTTAAAAATATCTTTTTTCATTTTTGTTTTCAAATTTGCAATCTGAAAGGAGCTTGTTCCAGTGAAATGGTCCTAAAATACATGTGACACATTGATTTTCAGATCGGATCTTTGAATTTAATAACTACTATCTTTATGGTTGCATTTCTACTATTTTAATTTTACATGTTAATTTTTAAATTGTTTCTGGAGCAGATATGGTAAAAAATAAGGGCTTCCTGCCTTCAGGACCTTCCGAGATACGTATTCAACGGAAGCAAATCAAAAATATAATCTACTCTTTGCTTCCAGCTTGTAAAGAACCTGATATGGATTCTGGCATTCCTTTCAAAGCTGATGCAATTATCGCCAATCCCCCAGCATATGGTATGGTTTTTCTTGTCAGTAGCATTTTGATATGATTGGTTAAATTTGTGATTTTAATTTTCTTTCATGTTGTCCCTCTAATTTGCTCGTTAGAGAAATTTAGTTTTTGCAATGTTCACTAAATTAATATTATTTTTTTTTCTAATTATTAAATCAAATAACTTCAAAATGATAATTACATGGGATTATAGCTCAAGCATGAAATCTTGTTTAGGAAATGCCTTGGGAATGCAAAAGTAATGAGGAAAAGGAATGAAACAAACAAAATAGATCATTGAAGGACTCTGATGACATAACTCTGACTCCTCAACCTCTGTTTCGACTATAATCACAGAAAGACACTTATGCCACTTTCCTTTTGGGTGCATTATTTTAGCTACTCTCTTAATCCACAAGACTTTACTATGTCATTCATATCTCTTAATTTGGTAACTCTTTCACGTTTTTTATAACCTCCAAACTTGGTGACTCCATTTCATACAAAGATGAAATTGTGCAACCACAAACCAGTGTTCGTTGACTGATTTCTGGTTAAACTGGCCAGTTTGCTTCTGCTTTGGCTCGTTCTAGGTTACACTAGTGATTCTACTTGAAAGTGGATACTAGCTGGTGTAACTCCCTCGTCCAGATTACAAAAACATGGTGCAAATATCCTGAATGGCTGACAGAAGAATGTAATTATGAACTGGAAAAAAGATCTAGAAATGACTTCTTCAAAAAAGCAATGGTCATCATGATCTTCAAATACCAATCGAAGTTTTCACACACTATTCCCCTTTTGATATTGGGATGGTATGAAGGCAATTCTACTTGTTTTCAAATGTTTTAGAGAAAAGTACTTCACTAATAAAATTTGTCTTTCTGTAATGTAATCATACGATATCTTATACTTCAGCCAATTTTATCATGTGAAATAAATCTTATCTTTTTCTTAATCAGGCACGCTCATACCTGGTTATCATACTTTGCTGATGAACATTGGAACATTCAATTTTAGGTCATACCCATGTGGCAGAGGCACTGAAAATACCAATACATATTTTTTTTACAATGCCATGGACGTAAGTTTCATCTTGGTGATGTAATCTTACTTCTTTAGCATTTTCTAGTGTACAAAATTTTATTTCATGCTTTTTGAAAAGTGTTTATTAGTATTGTTTTGCGGTAAATTTAAATCTACATTGTGTGTACTGTCTTCTTCCTTCAGGCCTACCAGTGAATTTCCACATCCTTTGTCTCGTGTAAAGCAACCAGCAGGATATAGGGTGAGTTTCTTAAATTTGTATCAGTTCTTATGATTCCTTCACTTTCTTTGTCCACGTATTTTAACTGGAAATTAGTCATGTATCACTATTTCAGCTTTCATATCAAATTGTTGACTCATTCATTTGGCTGGGAATACGAGACATGATCAATGATCTTAGGAAGAAAAAGTTGAAGCTGCGGCCAGTCACATATTTAAGTGATGCCCAGGGCTCTGATAATGATGTGCCGCATGCATATATATGGAGCCCTCACCTTGTTCCTAAACCAAAAGGTTTGCTTTAGATCTCAATCATAACATTTTATATTTATAGTCAAATTTGTCTTGGACAAATATTTATAGTCATATTTATGTGCTGCACATTATAGCATTTCATATCATAACAGTTCGTTGCCCTTGATTCTGTTTTGATATATGTTTATTTTATGCTGTTGTTCTTTGGGGCCAAATAAAAAGAACTTTTGATGAAATTATTTCTTTCAATTAAGGAAAATGTTTCGGCAAAGACAGTGTGCTTTGCTGTTGGGAAAAGCCTCGTCAATTAATCTTGGGCATGTCGCTTCCTCTTCTATCCTTTTTCATTCTTCACAAAACAACCCCCCCCCCCCAAAAAAAAAACCCCCAAAACAAAAGGGGAAAAAAAACTTTTTTTTGGTTTTTATTTTTCTCCCTTTAAGTAAGTGAACTTCTTCCAATGGTTATATTGTTTCTTTTTCTCATCCTATTTGAACCGTTAACCCAATGTAAAAGGTGTGTCAAGTGCTTGAAACATAACCTGTATTATCTTCTGCTGCCAGACCCATGACAGGAGCATCTAATCTCCGTTATTTCTTGGTTTGCAGACTGGGGTCCAAAAATTGACGTTGTTGGGTTTTGCTTCCTTGATCTTGCATCAAACTATCAACCCCCAGAGTCACTCGTGAAGTGGCTTGAAGAGGGTAACAAGCCTATTTACATTGGATTTGGTAGCCTGGTAAGTCTTCTTATTTCCATTACGCATTTTGGCCATATCATCCTGTGTGCTAAAGCACATTTGAACTTTATGTTGTCTTCTTCGAAAAAGATTCAGGCATTTCAATTTGGTTCTGATATACAATGGGCAGGAAATGGTTTCCAAGACATGCCAATCTGCAACATCAGTTAATCGTTATATAACTTGACTGTATCATAATTTACAGAGGGTCTACTCTGCAAGGTGTTCATTTTTTTTTTTTTCCACTTTTTACAAACACGTAAAAGACTATTGAAAATATCATTTCAAATGAGAATCAGATGGTCCTATTAATTGGTTTTATCTATTTTTCAACGCTGAATGAGATAAAACATCCTAAAATTTTAAAGCTAAGGTTCAGGAATTATTACTTAATTACCATATGCTTAAAAGAGCCATTATTAATTAACTGCCTTCTGGTTACTAGGTCTTTTCGCTCCTTGATGACGAACTTACGTAATATAAAGGATAATATATGAATTATGAGGATGTTAGTATTATTGCATCCTTAGTACAATTTGGTACTTCCCCTGTTTGAAGTTTTGTCCTTTTTTAACGATTGTCTGTCTGCTATACTTGAGGCTTCGTATACGGCTAAATAATAAAGAAGGGAATTTGGATTTCATGAACTGATTTTTATTTTATCTTGCTCTTTTGATCTTATTTACTTCATCTCTTTCTTGTACACTTATTACAGCCTGTTCAAAAACCAGAAAAAATGACTCAAATCATTGTAGAAGCATTAGAAAAAACTGGACAGAGGGGCATCATCAATAAAGGATGGGGAGGTCTTGGAAATTGTAAGATAAAATCTTACTTCTCTTTTCTGTAGTAATCGTCTGGTTTGTTTTAAACTATTTATGCTTCTTCTCAGTGGCAGAACCAAAAGACTCTATATACTTATTGGATAATTGCCCTCATGACTGGCTATTCTTACGCTGCAAGGCTGTGGTGAGATCCTCTGTTCTATCAATCTTGGTTCGCCACAATTT
>NW_021633858.1:0-112268 GCF_004799145.2 Neltuma alba
TATGTAAGGATAAAATGGTAAATTGATTATTACTATCCCTCCCTCCCCTCCCCTTCTTGAATCAAACAGGGATCATTAAATCCCTCCCCGTCCCCTCCTTTTTAATCAACCAAACAAGGTGAAGATGAACCCTCCCCTCCCCTCCCCTACCCTCCCCTCAAACCAAACAGGCCCTAAAGTAATTACTAATTGTGCATTAATCATTTTTAGTTTGTTTATTTTAATTGCTCTTCTTGTTTATCTCCATTTTCTTAAAAGTAATTATTTATTTGATAAACTTTTTTTAATCTTTTATCACAAGGAAATGAAAATCTTACATAGTACATGTCTGGAATTGGATTTTTTTGTTTACTTTTTCATTTTGCATTAAAAAAAAATAGAACATGCCTGATCGTGACTATTAACGTAAAAAAAAAGTTTTTTACATTATATTTTGGAAAAATCCCAGAAAAATCCCCTAGAATATACCAAATCCCAGATTGGGTCCTTAAATTTTGAAAATGACAGAATAGGTCATTGGCCCAATCTGTCATTTGTGAAATTCAGGCGAATTGACATTTTTGCCCCTGAGCAAAAGTGAGTAGTTATTCTCTAAACAAATCTAGGTAACGATTACACTGTTCTAGTAATTACAAGATTCGTTGTAGTTAATAATAAGGTACCTGACAATAATAAAATACCTGACTATGAAAAAATGAGTAGTTATTCTCTACACAAATCTAGGTAATGCTTACATTGTTCTAGTGATTATAGAATTAATTGTAGTTAATAACAAGACACCTGATTATGAAAAAGTGAGTAGTTATTCGCTACACGAATCTATGTAACACCTAAACTCTTATAGTGATTCCTTGAATCATTGTAGTGAATGAATAAATGAGGGCAAAATTGTCAATTCGCCTGAATTTTACAAATGACAGATTGAGTCAATGACCCATTCTGTCATTTTCAAAATTTAAGGACCCAATCTGGCATTTCTCATATTCCAATGATTTTTTTTGGGATTTTCCCTTATATTTTATGATATCATATTATTTTTATTTTTTGCAGTTCTTAAATTAGCTTTTAAACATTAAATAAAGTGAAATAAAATAACTATATCACTTTTTTTTTTATTACAAAAGTAGGTATATTACGTCAAATAATAATGACCCGAGTGAAAACTGAGCGAAACTTTTTTTGCTTTCGCAACTACTTTCAGGTGCAAAGAATTGTGGATGATCAGTCTTTTATTGCAAATGAGCCATTTTCTGTTTCTTAAAATTGTTCAGATTTATTTATTATTTATTGTTCATGAGTTCATAAAGGTGTTAAGAATTTCAATTTTTTTTTTCATAATTCAAGGCGACTTTTTTACTCATAACATGTAAATCCTTAACATTACGAAGATTCAAGTTTCTTCCACCGAACTCAATCATTATTTATAATGTATTATCTTCTTGATTTTACGTATTCCTTCCCTATCTTTTCATTTCGTTTCACCCCAGATATGTTGATCAATTTTAACCGAATTATCATCGATTCATGAATCTAACCCTCTAAATTCCGAACCCCATCCTATTTATCTCGGAATAAGTTTACAAGTATCGCTAGAATAACTACCTGTATGACCTTTGGGAATACAATGTACTACTCCCGGTCCTAAATATCACAGAAAGAGAAATATTTTTGAGAAAATTGCAATTAGGTCCCACTCAAGGAATTAAATACAAAAATGTCTCTTAAAATCATGAAATTATTCTGAAGCCCGAGAGACCTTTTGCAATAAATTTTATTTGTTTAATTAACAAATTACCCTTTTTTAAAAAAAAATTTGTATTGACAACTAAAAGAACAGTGGTTGACAACTCAGGGTGTAACGATTGACAACTATCGCGGCTGGTTTGACACACATTTTCTCACCATATCAGACCATAAGTTGTCAAACCAACCGCGATAGTTGTCAATCCTTGCACCCTGAGTTGTTAACCACTGTTCTTTCATTGTCAATGCAAACTTAAAAAAAAAGGGTAATTTGGTAAGTAAATAAATAAAATTTAATGCAAAAAATTTTTTGGACTTTAAAATAATTTCATGATTTTAAGGAACTTTTTTGTATTTAATTCCCTTGAGTGGGACCTAATTACCATTTTCCCAATATTTTTTAGTCTTATTTATAAGGTATTAAGAGAAATTTTTTATATGGAGTTATAATTTTATCCTTCATTTGTTATTGTCTTGACTTTTCTTACATAAGGTATAATATATATTAAATAGGGATCAAGTTGAAAAGTTATTAATTTTAATGAAAGTTAATAAAGTTTAAATTTTTTCTTAGTCTGTATGAAACATGTTAGAAGTAACTTATAAATAAGACCCGAAGAATATCAACCCTCATTAAGGGCTTGTTTGGAACTCCGTCCAAAACGGATTTTTAAGCAAGTTCACATAAGTCAAGACAAAACTCTCCTCACATACTTACATCATATTCCGTAAATCATATTTAAAAAGTTACTTATAAGTCAATGTAAACAAGCCTGAAAAATTTAAGAATTTTTGAATTAGTTTTGCAAAAGTAATTTTACGGTATTTAAGATAATATGATGGACTTGCATGAAAATACATTTTCTTATAAAAGTGTATTAGGGTATTCCAAACACCTTCAAATGTCTGTTCAAACCTGGGCAGTACACTTTTTGTCCATCTCAACTTTCTAAAATACTTGTATAATAGATTAAAAATTTCTTTTAGAAAACATTTTATATTTTGGTCCGCTATGAATATTTTTAAACATGGATCGTAAAATCCAACAAAAAAAAATAAACATGGATCGTAAAAAGAATGGTCATTCTTTTGTCTTTTATAATTTCACTATACACATATTTGAGCGGATATATACAATATTTGGTAGGTTTTTATTCATGCCCACTTAAAAAGGAGCCCAATTGCTACACTGAATTTGCTGGTCAAAAAAATAGCTGTACTGAATTTATGGAGAGGTGGACTAATATATTTTGGCTGTTTGATATTAATTAATGCAGGAAAAAACAGAGGGGTTATTTTTTTTTTGGGTTGTTTCTGTGTTTAATTAATTACAATACATTGATTTTTGATATTGACGGTTGTATTTACCTTTTATAAAGCAACCACTTTTTCCTGTTCTTCCTTAGCGTGTTGTCACTTGTGACTAGGGGCTTGCCAATTAGTTGCTTCCGTACTCTCTTCTCTTCTCTTCTCTTCTCTCTTTCTTTTTTTCCCTCTTTATTAGTGAATCAAATATTTTGTTTGGATGAGGAGATAAGGTGCGAAGAAGGTAGAAAATGAGAGAAAGAAAAGATGCTGAAAAGAAATTGTTTTTTCCTCTTTTATGTTTTGAATGAAGGAGGGAAAACATACATGGAAAAAAAATTTATAATGATGATAATACTTATATAAAAGGGACATAAACTATATTCTAGGGTGTTGCTTTGGGCTTGGTTAAAAAATCTGTTTTGATTTTAAACATAAAATATTAATTCACTTTATTCTATAAATTTGAAAAAAAAAATTCAAACAATTTTAATGATTGTATATACTAGAGTTTTCATTACGCAATTAATTAAAAGAGTGATTTAGAAAAACTATTACATACTTATTATAAATAAATAATTGATTTTTTTAATATATATAAATTAATTACCTAGCTCATACGCAACGAGATTTTTTTTCTCCAAAATTTTTCCACTTACAAAAAGAAAACTTTGAGGGAAAACTTGTGAGTTCACCATACAATATGTTAGAGAATCGTTTTCTTGTTGTTCTCAAACGCAGCCCAATGGGTAATGGCTATATTAGATTTATTGAGAGATGCAATATTAATAACTTTTGGTTGTTGGATATTGATCCATCAAGGAATTTTTTAAAAGAAAAAAGATTGAAAGGGAAAAAACAGAGGTGAGGTGATCATGTTAACAAATACTACTACCTCTGGCCCTAAACGTAAAAATTAGTTAGCACATCAATCTATTTTATCTCTCAAATTTAGGATGTGTTTTCAAAAATATTCCCATTAATTGTAATGTATCTCCAGCTAGATATAGTTTCAATGTATATGATTAAATAAAGATAATTTATAAAAATCAACATATATTTGTTATAAATAACTAACTTAACTAATTTTTTTTAATCTAATTAGTTATTTAGTTTTTATGTTAAAGATAAGGGTATTTACAAAACGAGACAGGAAAGGACCCATCCCGATGAACAAGGACAGTCTCATTCGTCCTATGGCTGTCCCCATCCCAACAAGATCGAAACAAGACAACCTAACCCCCTCTTTTCCTCCAAAAAAAACCATAATTTGGGCCAAAATTTTGATTTTTGTTAATGTTGTATTTTTGTTTTTATTGAGCTTTTGAAAGATAAAATACTCTAAAAAACTATTATGCAAAAAGCCCAAACTATAAACAAAGAATCATGCCTTTGACAATTTAAAAAAATCACTGAAACAAAGAACAAATACTAATATTAATATTTTAGGGTTAATTAATCTGGAAGTCCTTATAGTTTTAACCAATTTTGAATTAGGTCCTTATAGTTTTTTTTCTTTTTATCAGGTCCTTATACTTTCATCTATTTTTAATTAGGTCCTCGCATTTATTTTTCTTTTTATTAAGTCCTTATAATTTCACTAAAATTTTAATTAGGTCCATCTAGTTTTAATTTTTATTTATTAATTAAATATGAACTTAATTAAATAAATTAGTACTGAAATATAAATATTAATAATTATATAATAAAAGATAATTAATATAATTAATTAATTAAGGAAATTTTTTTTAAAACAATTAATTTTTTTTGCTAAAAAAATAAAATTATTATAATAATTCATTATTTTTAGAATATTATTGTTTATAAACTAATATTACATAATATATACTATTTTATGTTTATAAAATAGTACTATTAGAATTTATAAAATAAAGAATAAAAAATTCAGGGACTTACTTAAAAATAAGGTGATCTTATAAGGACTTGATAAAAAGAAAAATAAATGCAAGGACCTAATTAAAAACAGGTGAAAGTATAAGGATCTGATAAAAAGAAAAAAAATTATAGAGACCTGATTCAAAATTGGTTGAAACTATAAGGACTTGCAGATTAATTATCCCAATATTTTAATAAGTGAATTTTAAAAATATAAATAAGTAGATGTCTTGGCACAGGACTGGACGGGATCCCAAAATTTTTTGGTCCCATCCCAAATTGACTGGGATTAGGACAAGATGGTCAAAATGGGATAAGTTGAACACCCTTAATTAAAAATCGGAGGCAGTGTGTTTCATTCCGAGTCTACAAAATGAAATAAAATAAAAATATCAACAGTGAGAAATGAAAAATGTGTGTATTTATGCATTTAGGAAAGACTAATAAATTTATATTTTGAAATTTTGATTTAAAAAGGAGCATTAAACTTATTCCGTTCAATACAAAATATAAGTTACTTTCAACCACTTCATTGGAACTAAAGAAGAGTAGTAAAATTATTAGATCAGCCTTAAATCAGAAATTTTTTCAAACTTCACCCTTATTATCCTGCTTCACATTTCTCATCTTAATTGATATCTAATATATACGACCAATAAACAGAATAAATTGGAAAATGATAATGAAATGGAGGGAGCACACTTTTTGTTCCTTTCAGCTCTCTAAAAGAACTTTTATAATAGATTAAAATTAAAAATTTCTTCTAAAAGGCGTTCTATATTTTGGTCTGTTGGGAATATTTAAACATGGATCATAAAAAGAATCATTTCTTATATCTTTTTTTGTTACAATTTTCTTCTATCCTGTAATTTCACCATACAGTATTCAAGTGGATATGTACAATATTTGATAGGATTTTCTTCACGTCCATTTCAAAAGCGGCCCAATCTCCATACTGAAATTATTGAGAGGTGCACTAAAATATTTTGTCTGTTAGATATTAATGCAGGAAAAAACAGAGGACTTTCTGTATTTAATTAATTATAAGAAATTGAACTTTTGTGGTAACAAAAAATTTAGTAAAATTGAGTCTCAGAAACTCATCAAAATCAAAATATATCTCCGAATTCAAAGAGTATTTACAGATGTATTTACAAATCATTCACTAATAATATCCTGATATTAGTAAGCAGGCAGTGTGATTTGAATTCATAATTTTATAGTTTATGAACCAATTTCTTACTTATTTGCTAATAAATTGATTTTGATAGCGAAAGTTGTGTTTACCTTTCAAACTGATCATTTTTTCCCATTCTTCCTCAGCGTGTTTTGACTCGGGACTTGCCAGTTAGTTGATTTCGCAGGCTTTACACCCTCATTAGTGAATTAAATATTTTGTTTGGGTGAGGAGATAAGGTGTGAAAAAGATAGAAAATGAAAGAAAGAAAGAAAACATGTTGAAAAGAAATTATTTTTTCCCCTCTTTTTAGCTTGTATGACGAAGGGAGAACATATAAGAAAAAAATGTTATAATGATAATAATACTAATATGCTCTAGCATAAAAAAAACAAGATAACAGTACCAATATAAAAAAGGACATGGACTGTATTCTTGAGTGTTGCTGGTCTTTAGGGTAAGTTTGTAAAATACGTTCTTCTATCTTAAATTTAAAATTTTAATTTATTTTATCTCACAAGATCATAATTTTTTTCAAACAATCTTAATAATCATACATACTAGAGTTTTCATCAATGTGAATAACTAAAAGAATAATTTTAAAAAATAATATATATTTATTACAAATAATTAGTTAACTAACTAATTTTTTAATATATATAAATTAATTATCTAACTCATATATTTGGCACAGAAAGAGATTTTTTTCCCCAAAATTTTTCAATCTTAATGATTTTCCTCCTGATTTTTCTTTTTCTTTCTCTTACTTTTCTTTTCATCTAAATATAGGATAAGGAATTTCATTTATGTCACCCCCATTTTGTGTAGTCTATAGGAATGTTTGAATATTATTTTTTTAATACAACATGTAGGGGCATGATGAGATTTGAAATATTTAAAAATTATCTATGAACAAGATCATCACTTCAACAACAACAAAATTCAAATCACAGTCCCGACATAAAAATGTAGGGGATGGATTGGGTCAACTAAGGAATTAAAAAAAAAAAAAAGAAAGAAAGTGATGATACTTAAAGTTAAACATGAAAATTCAACAGACTAGGAAGAATTTCCACTTCTTTTAGGAATATCTCTGGCTGCCTTTTACATAAATATTGCTGATATCATACAACTACAGTCCATCATTGCATTATCATCGTACATGTATACACACACACACAACTATTAGAATATAGGATTAAGAGGCATTCAACATATTAAAGTATTTTCCCAATAGCACTTAATATTTTAAAATAATTTTTGATGTAATTTTATTGTTAAAATATATTTTCAATAACAAATCTACCCTCATATTTTTTAAAACTGTGCAATTTAAACTTATCATTGACTCTCAAAAAATTTGTTGAGTACAGTGGAGCCTATAGGTTGAGTTACATTTAACACCTTAAAGTTTTTTTTTTTAATAAAACTTATCTTTCTCAATTGATTTTTGATGTAATTTTACATATAATGTTTCTTGAGAGAATTTTGTTATCACTCTCTTTTTCACATTTTCAATGCTCGTATAGTCATATTCTGTATTTTTAATACTGATCTTTTCATTCAAATGTTAAAGGTAAGTAGTAAATTTGTGGAAGGTAAGCACTGAACATAGAAAAAAAGAACGATAAAAAAAATTAACTCAAGAAATACTCTTGTTTAAAGTATTAAATACAACTTAATCTTGTAAGCCTCACTTAAAAAGACTTTCTAAGAGTTAGTAGCGAGATTAAGATTGAACTATTTTAGTATTTTTAAAAGTAGGAGTATAAATTGACCATAAAAAATATTTTTAAAGGTAAAATCGTATTAAAAAAATTGCTTTAAGATACTAAGTAAGTATAACTAAGAAAATATTTTAAGGTGCTAAATATAACTTAACCCTGCAAATGAAGCTGAAGTCGTGTTCATTGTTATATTTATGTTACTATATTTTTTTTTATTTTAGAAAATTAATTAAATGCTTTTTTTATGCTCATTGGAGTTGGATATATTTTAGGTTGGGAATAATGTCTACATTTTCAATTTTGCAAAGGATATGTGCATATAATTTGAATGATATATATATATATATATATAGACCAAAAAATGATACACACACATGCAAAGATACATAGAATATAAACCACGAGGCCTAACACAGTTAGTATTTAGTTAGATTCTTTAAACATATAGTCAATGGTTTAATCTTTAGTCAAAACCCTTCGAAATGTCTACAGTACGAGGAGATTAATTATTGCTATCAGTAATGGCTAAGCTAAGCTCAACTGAACCAAGAAACGTGTGGAATATGTATTATGGCTGAAGATGGTTAAATGCCGCCATAACTGCTCTCATGAATTTATAGAGCGATGCAACTATTACTAGTCGTTGGATATTAATGCAGCAAATTAAAAATACCAACTTCTGTCCTTTAAATTTTTAATATGCATATATATATTTTTATATATGTGTGTATAATTTCATTCGTATGATGCAAAATAAATTAAAACACATCTTTGTTCACATGATCGTCTCATTGTTCAAAGAAAATATATTTAGTTTTATAAAATTAATTAATGTTAGACTAGCAAATATGTAAAAGTTTGGTCAGCCTTGAATTTTTTTAAATTAAAATATGATATCAATACGGGCCTCTCCTCCTTTCTTTCTTTTTCTTCTTAATTTTACCATACAATATGTCAGATAATCATTTTCTTGTGCCTTCAAATGCAGCCCACCAATGGGTGATGGCTATATTAAATTTATTGAGAGATGTGATGATATCTTTTGGTTGTTAGGATATTATATTGATACAGGAAATTAAAAAAAAAAGATTAAAAGGAAAAAAAAACAGAGGTTATCAACCTAACATATATAATAATTTCATTCCGATCCTCTACAAAACAAAATAATATAAAATATAAAAAGCGAGAAATGGATGACGGTTGACTAGTCAACGGTCGGGGAACAAAGGGAAAAGAATAAATTAAAACAAAGGAATCGGTGGGGGAAGATTGGTAGACTAATTAAAATTGCCACGATGGTGGAGATATATTATTATAATTAGGTTGCAGAGTTGATTTTTGAACAATATGGTTGTACCATACTTAGTAATTACTTAATTAATAATCAAGATCATGTCATTAGCCTTTACTTTTGTTTCCGTGCAAGTATATAATCGGTTTTGATATATATATATATATATATATGTGTGTGTGTGTATTGAGCAACATGCACCATAAGTTACAAGAATACAAGTGGAATCAAATCCACAATGTTTAACTTACAGGAAAGGTTTTATACCATCACGTCACACAACCCTTACGAAATTCATATTTTTTTTTACATATATTTATTTTTTTATTAGAGGTAATCATATTCAAGATATTATCAGATAACTTTGGTTTGTCACATTATAAGAAACTAGTTCTTATCGCTAAACTTAACTTCTGTTGGTTTTACCAAATTGATCTTGATATTAAGATCATGTCATTACATTTTTATTGTTTTAAAAAAAGAAATTAAAATTACATAATTTTAGGGTATTTTAAAAAAATCATAAATAAGTATAGAATATGCATCTTTGTCATCAAAAATATCAAAATATCTGTCATTTTACCTCCTCTAATAAACTAACCACTTTCTGCCATTCTTAATTAATTGGCGTGACAAGGGAGCTCAGTGTCAGTTGATTTCTTAAGCTTTACTATATTTCCCTCTGGGCCGGATATTCGCATGCGTGTGCGGGTCAACAAGCGACCATTTCCGTCTTCCACATGGTAAGAGTTTATAGAAATATTTCTAAATTACGAGTATTTAATTTATTGATGATAAATCTTCACATAAGAAATGACACTTGAATTGATCAACATTTATTATCGAGTGTCTTACCTAACATTTTGAAATTTGTATGTATGGTTTGGATCACGAAGATCATAAGTCAAATTACACCTCTACAAATATTTATAACCTATAATATTTTCTTTGGTTATATACTCCTCTGATCCTTAATATAAGACCAAATTGCTAAGTTAGTTTTGATCCTAAATATAAGACTCATTTATCATATTTATCAATTTTCTCTAAATTATCCCTATAAATACTCTCTCAACCATATATAATCAAGTAAAAGAGGGAGATGATGTATTAAGAAAGATAATTATGGTATTTTAGGAAAAATATACTCCTCCGGTCCTTAATATAGGACCCAATTGTTGAGTTGGTTTTGGTCCTAAATATAGGACCCATTTCTTATATTTATCAATTTTCTCTAAATTACCCCTATGGATACTCCTCAACCATAACCAAGTAGAAGAGGGAGAGGAGGTATTAAGAAAGATGATTATGGTGTTTTAGGAAAAATGTGTCACATTTCTTATAATTAACTAACTTACCTAATTTCCTTAATCTAATCAAATTAGTTAAATGGGTCTTACATTAAGGACCGGAGGAGTATTATATTTCTTTCAATTAACTAGCTTACCTAACTTTCTTAATCTAATCAAATTAATTAAATGAGTTTTATATTAAAGACGGAAGAAGTATATTGTAGGGAAAATGACAGATAAAGAAGTTTGAAAATATGAAATGCCAATTTGGGAAGCTAAGGAAATGTAATTACAAATAGGGAAGTCCTTCCCAAATTGGAATTTTGAAATTCAGTGAAATGACAAAAATACCCTTTATTCCCAGCCCCTCATCGGTGGCCGACGACCACCGCCGGCGACTGGCCTTCGGCGGCCGCCGACCGCCTCTGGCCACCGGCGCCGGCCACTGGTGTGGTGGCTGCCGGTAAAGGATTTTTGTGACAAGATTTTATTTTTTTTGAAATAGTATAATATTGGTTCAAAGTGGCAGGGGTGGGATTTGATCCCACAACCCCTTGGCCACTTGGACTAACAAAAAAGAAAATAGCCATTGAGCCATCGAAGATTTCTTAACTTTATAATACAAACAAAAATATAAGTTAACTCGTTTACTGTAACTCCAGCTCGTGACAACAATTTATCTGAGGATGACAAGTCTTAATTGAGAAATAACAAATCTAAATTTGATATTAACAAAGTAACTTTTCCTTATACATAACAAATAGCAGCATGTGCATTAATTAAAAATGATCATAATTTATTTAAAAATGACACGTCTTTACTGGAAAATGACAAGTCTAAACTTGATATTAACAAAGCAATTTTTCCTTATACATAACAAGAAATAGCATGTAGGTTAATTAAAAATGACCATAGTTTATTTGAAAATAACACATCTTTAGTGGAAAATGACAAGTCTAAACTTGATATTAACAAGGCAACTTTTTCTTATACATAACAAGAAATAGCATCTACGTTAATTAAAAATGACCATAATTTATTTGAAAATAACACATCTTTACTAGAAAATGATAAGTCTAAATTTGATATTAACAAGGCAACTTTTTCTTATACATAACAAGAAATACTGAATAAATTGTTGTTATTTTTCAGTAAAGACGTGTTATTTTCAAATACATTATGGTCATTTTTAATTAACGTACATGTTATTTCTTGTTATGTATAAGGAAAAGTTGCTTTGTTAATATCAAATTTAGACTTGTTATTTCTCAATTAAAACTTGTCATCCTCAGATAAATTGTTGTCACGAGCTGGAGTCACAGTAAAAGAGTTAACTTATATTTTTGTTTGTATTATAAGGTTAAGAAATCTTTGATGGCCCAATGGCCATCTTCCCTTTTGTTGGTCCAAGTGGCTAAGGGGTTGTGGGATCAAATCCCACCCCGCCACTTTGAACCAATATTATCCCATTCCAAAAAACAAAATCTTGTCACAAAAATCCTTATCGGCAGCCACCACACCGGTGGCCGGTGCCGGTGGCCGGTGCCGGTGGCTAGAGGGGGTTGGCGGCTGCCGGAGGCCAGTCACCGGTGAGGGGCTGGTTTTTTTTTTAAAGGACAAAGGGCATTTTTGTCATTTTACTGAATTTTAAAATTCCAATTTAGGAAGGACTTTCCTATCTGTAATTACATTTTCTTAGCTTCCCAAATTGGCATTTCACATTTTGGAGCTTCTTTATCTGTCATTTTCCCTATATTGTAAGTGAAAATTTATGTTGCTTTGCTAATAATAATCTTATAACATAGTGACACGCAAACTCTCGTATAAATGGGATGTCGCAGCCTCGCTGGTGTGATCCTGTTTGACTTTTATTATGCTTGCAGAGCCTCGCATGTCCTCCTAATTAACAAAAAGTCACTGTTAAAAATGTCTTCAAACAAGGCTGGCAACATTGAAGGGACATAAAAGGGAAAGACCAGGCGAGGAGAGCGAGGTAGGTTTTCTCTCTCTTGGAATTCGTGCTTGACAAACTTTGCGATGGATGAGAAAGTGCCCCGGAAAGTTCCACCGGACAAACCGTCGGACAAGTTGGTGCTAGAGAACTATAAGAAAAAGAAAAAGAAAAAGAAGAATGGACATGCTTCATCATCATCACCTAAGACAACTCCACCCATATCAGAGAGGGAAGTAGAGGAGCAAGACCCACCTGCACCCATGGAGCAGGACTCAAGCAAGGAGATAGAAAATGTAGCCACAGAAGGGACTAGTGCAAATAAAGAAGATGAAGTGACAAGGCCCCCTAAGCAACATAAAGGGTTCTCCTACCGAGATTCACTTTTGGGAATGGGATATAATGGCACGGCAAATGGAGCAGCGGATATGGAAGAAGATGAACTGATGTCGGACTTGATGAACAGAACCTGGAAAGTCCCGGAGCCACCGGAGGAAGTGAAACAACTGATGCATGTGTATCTTGTTGTGCCCATCGAACAGGAGGAATATAATGAATGGTGCTTACCTTGGAACACCACACTTATCATCACGGTTCTAGGTCGAAGATATGATGTCTACCATCTTAAAGACCTGCTTGCTCTTATTTGGGGTATTAAAGCTTTTGAGGTCATTGACTTGCCAAATAACTACTTCTCGATACGCTTCACTGATAAAGAGAACTGGGCAGCTCACTATAATAAAGTGTTGTTTGGGGGGCCATGGGTCCTACACCAACATTGTGTTTTGGTGCAACGATGGTCACCATATTTTGATGCGCAGAACAATCAGCTGCGACGAATTGCTATGTGGGTCAGAATACCAGGAATACCTCTACATTGCTGTAACAGAACTTTTATCTCGAGGTTGGGTGAGCATATTGGACGAACTCTAAAGGTTGACATGAATATGTTAGATGTGGGCTCACAATCAGACCTTAAAATAGAACGTGGTCGATTTGCTAAAATCTGCGTCGAGCTGGATCTACAGAAGAAATTGGTTCCACGCATTATAGCTACAGGGGCGGTTTATAATGTTGAATATGAGGGGCTTGGGCTCATTTGCTTCAACTGTGGGAGGTATGGCCACCGACGGGACTCATGTCCTTGGGATCCTAAGCACCGAACAGACACGAGCGCAACAGGCCAGACGACAACAACAAGCTCGACACCAGCAAAGTCACTAGAAACTGCAATTCCTTCTCTGAACGATGATAAGTTTGGTCCCTGGATGATCGTCGATAAGGTAGGAACAGCGCGAAACACGAGACGTGAGGGGAACAGGGATTCCAAAGGGGAGTTTCAGAGAGGTACGACTGAGGTCAGAAGAGCAGGTAATCCTTCTTTCCGGGAGAGGTTTGACACCTTAGCCAACCTAGAACAAAAGGAAGGGGTGTTAGAGAGTCAGTATCCCACTGTGAGGACAAATACTATGAGAGGTGGGGAGGAGAGCCACCGGACATATCCTAACTCAAACAGGAAGGGATTGGAGAACCAAGGGGAACAGAGTCAGAGGAAGAATGGGAAAAAGGGCGGGATACCAAAGTCAAAAGGAAAGGAAAACGTGGGACCTCTAAATATGGGAATGTCTAATAATGCAAGTGAGAAGCAAAGGATGGGTCAAAGCCCAAAGAACCAAGTCAGCCCAATAGTCATCATGGACAAGACCAAACCATCGAGTAAGACTCAACGAAAGCATCTAGTAGTGAGTGGTAATATTCAGGAATTGGACTTCCATGAAATAACACCAAGAATAGACCTAGGCCCATTAGCTATCATTGGGCCGGTCAACCTAGCCCCCCCAACACAAGGACCACCAAACAAACCTTTTCACCCGGGAGAAAACTTGCTATCAACCGTAATCGATGATCAGAGTAGACCCCGGAACTACGGATCACAAGAGCATGATTCTGGAGCCGCTCTACAGATAGCTCAAAGGAATGAAAATGAGCTTACTATGCAGATGGAGAGAGATCCCCTGGGTGGTTTGGAATCGATGGAGTATGTGGAAGAAGGAGTGGATGACTTTACTGTTGAGTAAGCCTCCCGTAACTCCCCCTTGTTTCCTAATGTTTTTAATGATTATATCAACATGGAACTGTCGAGGGGTAGGATGCAAATCCTTCCCCAATCTCTTAAAAGAAATTGTTTTGAAACATGAGATTTTTATCATGTGCTTGGTTGAGACTAGAATAAGTGGTAGTCGGGCTGATAAATGGTGAGGAAACTGGGCTTTAGTGATTGGTTAAGGGTGGAGGCAACTGGTTTCACGGGAGGAATCTAGTTACTCTGGAATAGCCAGGAGACTAACGTGAACTATCTGGCTTCCACTACACAACTACTTCACTGTAAGCTCACTGATATTAAAAATGGCGAAGTGGTTTATGTAAGTTTTGTGTATAGGGAAACAAATCTAAATAAGAGGAGGGAATTGTGGGATTCCCTGTCTGTTGTCCATGCCAATATTCAAGGAGCTTGGCTCGTTCTATGTAATATTCCACATAAAGCTATGTCATACTTAAACATACAAGTAGCACATGCATGTGTTTACTAAGGTACATAAAAGAAGAATCTTAACTTTTGTTTTAGTTCGCTAAATAATCATGATATATAAAAAGAGATACCATACCCAAGCACATATCGTGGTTATAAAAAATATCATACTTACTATTTCACCTTAACCATGTTAGAAAAAAAAAGCTTAACCCCTAACATGGTTATTTAAATCCCCAACATACGTGGTTAACATAGACATGATATAAAATAAATCACAAGAAAAGCATCACTAAATGACCAACTTATTCAGATGCAATTGCCGCAATGTTCAGTTGTGGGTCTAAGGCCCCTAAAGCAATCAATAAAAATATCCATAGCTAAAGAAGCAAAACACTCTAGTAATAATAACAAGTCTAAAATAAGCCAATAATAGTTTAAAGAACATCATGGCTCCTAGGTGGCAATTAAACGTAAACCAAACATAAATTCTAGAATCGAAGCACAGCCACTAGTGTAAGTGACCTCACGCTTACAGTGCCTTCCCCGCTGCATCTCCCCTGCTGCTCTCACCTAAAATTGGTGAAGTAACGGAATGAGACCACTGTCTCAGTAACATAAATTCTACCCACCTTACCTACCAATACCCTTACGAGATGCCAGGTAGGACTAACAGTTCAAATCAATAGTTACCAATAGCATATGAATAGCACGTAGACAGGTATATCATTCAAGATCACATTAGGTCATAATATTCAAACTAAATAAAATGCAGCATAATTGTCACATTATCACAGTACATTAAATTTCCAGTTCCACCTTATAACCTCCTTATAACTGCCGACTGAACCCATGGGCTAATTACTACCCACGTCATAATTGACTCTCACAAGCTTCCCACAAGTGTGATGTGGACCGACCAAAGTCGACAGAACACACAAGGGCCATGGGTTCCTCCAGAAAGGGTTACTACCCTGGGATACCTCTGGAGTGTCACAAGCCCAGGGTTATTGCCCTGGTAATATGGGCCAGCCATAGAGCGCCATATGGCGGCCTACCACGTGGTCACAATATCATATGCTTCTGCACAATCTCCTCCCCAGAATATTATCCAATCACAATTCATAGTAATTTATCATATTCACATCCATAGCTATTCAATTTATATATGACATTCTCAACTATAACACATAAGACGATATTTCACAATTTCATGCCCATTTAGAATGGTTTGCCACAGCACCATATAAGTTTCCACAACCAACACAGATAACTAAAAATAATAATTAATAAATAATAAATGATAAATAGTAAATAAATAATTCTAAGTTGGACCACTCACTATGGCAAACATGGTCCTCTCATCCACTTCCTAAAGTTCCAACAAGAATTTCCTCTTCAACAAAATAAAGTCCCACAAGGCTAATTTAAAATCTATAAAAGGTTGCCATAATTCCTAATAAATCTTTTCGTAAAACGATAATCAAATCATCCTCATAAATTTTCATGCTTTGAAAGGAACTCGTAGGAGTCACCTGTAACATCCTAATTTTCATATATCTAATATTTAAACAAATTTTTATAGAATAGGTAGAGGTTAAATATACATATATGTAATTAAAATAATTTTGATTTTATGTGTGTGTGTGTATGAGAAAATGAATAAAATAACGATGTTAAGAAGTCCCACATTGATTAAATGATAGGAAGTGGATAAAATAGCAATGTTAAGAAGTCCCACATCGACTAATCTTTAGAGTGAAGGAGTTTGAGGACCTATATATAGGAGATAGTGAGTGGAGCTTGAAGTGAGTAAATAATTTTCGCACATATCTGAGGTAGTTTTAGAAAAGTGCTAGTTTTGAGTTTATTAACCGTTGGATCGGACTGAAATTTGGTCAGCCCATTTGGGACATCCAAATCGTTAATTTCAACGGTTGGATCATCATTTTGATCTCCAAGTTACAATTTATTAGGTATGTTTTTAACTTATATCTTTTGATTTAGCAAATAGAGTCCTGAATAGTAAATTAGCATTTTAAAGTTCATTCACCGTTAGATTGAGCTATAATTTGGAGGATAGTATCATGATAGATAGGAAATTAAATTCAACGTTAGATTAAGGGTTTAACTTCTGTAGTGAGAATAACCTGGTTCATACTAAGTCTATTTGTCTAAGTCCTTCGAAGATGGAATATAAGTTATAAATTTATAGTTTGTCTATTTGCATTATGAATTTGATGATTCTAATAATATAATCTAATAATTAAAGGATATTTAAGTAAGGGAAAATTCAGGAATCGAGTCTAAATCACATATATATATGTTCTCATTCCAAACCTTAGAAAAATGTCTTTTAGGCTAGAGTTCTGAGTAAAATTAAAGCTTTTAGAGGAGGAGTTAGAGGCTAGAATTTTGTGAGTAGCCTACTCTAATACTATAGAGATAATATTTTAATTTTGTTTGTAGATATAAACTCTATTGTGGCATTTTCGAGGTTGGACTCTGGTTGTAGTTGACTGTTAGCTAGGAGACCAGGTAACTAAATTTCTATCTGTTGCATGCTCTAGTATGAAGTTGGTGAGCGGCTTTATAACTAATTCTATAAAAGTATATTATGTTTTATATGAACTGTCTTGTGGGATGCTATTTTAAAAAGGATTGACATAGTTTGTATTGCAAGAAATTGGTGATCATGATTATGATGTGCTATTATGAAATTCTGTTGATTATGCATATAAATGTGTCATTTTGAACCCTGTGCATCTATTTTGGGTGGGGAAAGGAGGTAATTGGAGTTATTGAGATTCATATACTTGCCACGTGGTATTAGCCTCCATACGGAGCTCTATGGTTGGCTGCTATTATTGTCCCACTAGTTCTTCGAGGGACTGCGACACCCCACTAGTTCTTCGAGGGGGGACCCATGGTCCACCGAGTGCTCTGTGGTCTTTGGCCGGTCCACATCATTCGTGTGGTGAACTTGTTAGAGTTGCCAGTCAAATGGAAAGAACTTAGCCCATGGGTCCAGTCGGCGGAAATAAGGAGGATATAAGGATGGATTTGGGTTCAGGAATTGCATATGACATGAGATATTCATTGATATTTATATCTTTTAAATAAATGACAAGTATGTTATCTCTTTTGAAATGTATCAATTGCATGAGAGTGGTGGAAATATTTGTCTTATATGATTATTGTGAGTTTAAATGTTAAATAAATGTTTATCAATTATTATTAACTCTGTGTATCCCACCTGACACCTCGCTAGCCCATGCTAGTGTGTGTGATAGGTAGGGATTTAGTTACTGAGACGTTGTCTCATCCCTATTGTTTAACATTTTTTCAGGTGAGAGCTTTAAAGGAGGACGTCAGGGAAGGCTAAGGAGGAGTAAAGCTACATTAGCAACTTGTAGCGTCTCCTCGATTTATGAGCTATGTTGTATCCTGTATATTGCCACCTTAGGACAAATTGGGTTTAATTGATTCATGCATTATTATTTCTTATGTCCTTTGAGTGTACTATTGTGGTATGTGTGCTGATAGGGGCCAGAGGCCTAGGATTGCATATTCGCATGTGATTTATTTATGAATTTATTATAAAGTATAAGTTAAGATTTAATTTTTAATATTTTGATTTATGAGCTATATTATATGTTGTTTTATAACCATATTAGACAAGATTGATCCTTTCTTATATAGTTTGTATTTAAATGAGTTAAGAAAAGTTCTTTTATCTGTGATAGGATGTATGATTGGGTGCTGCTCTTTTCTATCACGGATAACAATATTATATAATTAGTTAGTGTAGATGATTGTGATATAATTTGAGTTTGTATTTAGCATGGTTTGGTTATAAAAAGTTATTTCTTAAAGTTACTATTAAAAAAAATAGGTTTATTTATTTATTTAGGAAGGTTGTTTCATCACCAGTAAGTAAGATGAATAGAATTCACGTTACCTGTTATCCTTTAGCCACAAGGATTCAAATAGCAATTTTCCAAACAATCAATGTTCTCCGTAAGAGGCTACAAAAATCACATGTATAATATTAACATATAGTTTTGAACTATTAAAACCTAATTTCTTTAAAACTATCCTAAAGCCTTAGTATTACCCCATGGAAACGTACAGCTTCTTCTAGATTCATATTCCATTATAATTTATTTAGCTCACTGTGATAACTAACTATATGAAAGTCTTGCGGCCTTCTTAGAATTTCTTAAGCCTTCAGATTCTAAATTAAACCAGTCTCATATTGTGTAGGTACCTATAACTATGGGTTGAAGAAAGAAATTATCCAAGACCAAAGAAAATGCTGAAGACTAAAATAACAGAGTTCACTCAAACTTTGACAGCAGATCTAGACATTATTACTTTTAATTCAAGTATATCACCATCAAAAATTTATTTAATTTGTTTATTCAAGTTCATCCTATTCCTCCGTACCTACCAATTCGTGTGTGTGTGTGTGTATGTGTGGCATGTGTGTGTGTAACCACTCCCCTCTACCTACTAATATATGTATCTATATGTGACCATGTGCGTGAGATGCTTCTGACATGAGGAAGGGTGATTAGACACCAAAAAAAGAAAGAGAGACGTGAGGGAAAGACAATGGGAGAGAGGAAATCAATAAAAGAGAATAAGAGAAGGAGCAAGTTCACACCTGCGTGAGATCTTCCAAAAGCCGTCAAGAGCTTGTGGCAACGTGAATGTATTTAGAGGAAGTAAGAAAAGAGAAGGGTTTTTGGGAGTGTGGCGGCTGATAAGGATATTAGATGGGAGTAGGAGTAGGAGTAGGTTTTAGGTTTCTAAAATATATCCCTAAAACTTATAAAATTCAAATTTAAATTTTTTTTTCATATAATCTTATATTTCTATATCTCATATGATCTTACTTATTATTCTTATTATTATCAAAATCCTATCAGATATGGTAATTTAAAATTTAAACCATTCTTTCCTAAATATAATATTTTTAAATATTTTATCCTCCTTTTATTTATCTTTAAATATTTATACATAGCTCTCTTTAATTATTTCAGATTCTTATTTTCTATTTAATCTTTACATCTAAATATATTGTTTCCCTTCTCTTTTATTTTATAATAATTTTATATATAACACTATCCGTACTAAGTCCCCAAACAAATAAAAAATAAATAAATAATGGGATGTTACATTCTAGGTGACTTTAACTGTTTTTTAGAGGATGGAGACAAAATAGGAAGGGGAACTCCAAATAAATTAGCAATGCAACATTTCAGAAACTGTGTTACTAAATGTGAGCTATTAGAGATGCCGGTACTTGGGGATCATTTCACTTGGGAGAAAAGTGGGGTCAGAGAACGACTTGACTGGGTTTTTTGTAATTTCCAATGGGAATCAACACACCCCATGATGAAGGCCCTACACTATCTGAAATACAAATCTTAACACCGTGTTATTGTAGTTGGGAAGCCACCTGATAGATCTAACAGAAGTCGAGAATCCCTGTTTAAATACCAAGCAGCTTGGTGTCTTGAAGAAACTTTTGGGGAGATTGTCAAATCTTCCTGGGCAGATAAAAACTGGGAAGAGGGATGCAAAATATTCCAATCTAGAGCCAGTGCCTGGAACAAGAATGTGATAGGGAATATTCCAAGACGGAAGCGAGAAACTATAAGGAGACTTGAAGGGATTGACAGGTGTAAGCAATTAGGATCTCTAAATGGGCTCTATAAAATTGAACAAAGACTGTGGGAGGATTACCGAAAGCTCTGTCATCAAGAAGAACTCGTGGTACCAAAAGGCTCGATGCAAGTGGCTTCAATATGGGGACAAAAATACAAGCTTCTTCCCTGCTACTACAATGATGAAAAGGAAAAAGAAGAACATTGAGGCATTACAGGGTGCGAATGGGGATTGGGTCACAAATACAGATAGCCTAAAGAAAATGGCTGCAGACTACTTTGCCAACCTGTATACAAAGGACACTTTGGCAACAGCATGTCAAAGCTGGCCAGTCGAGTTTCCACAGCTAAATACTGCACAATTGGAGTTTATTCAGAGGGGGGTTACTTTCATTGAAATCAAGAATACTGCTTTCGAAACAGGTGCTTTCAAAGCACCGGGGCCGGATGGTCTTCAAGCCCATTTCTTTCAAACCCAATGGGAGCTGATAGAGGACAAAGTCTGTAGCTTGATCTATAATGCTTTCAGGAATTCGGATAGCATTAAAAACATTAATCAAACAAACATTGTCCTCATACCTAAGGTGGATCACCCAACAACACTCAAGGAGCTGCAGCCTATCTCTCTATGCAACGTTTGTTTTAAGATCATCACAAAACTTTTGGCAAACAGACTAAAAGGAGTTATAGGACATCTGGTTAAACCGAACCAGTGCAGTTTTATTCAGGGAAGGCAAAGCTGTGATAATATAATTATTGCCCAAGAAGCCATACATACAATGAGATCCAAAAGGTCGGGCAAAGGATATGTTGCTATTAAAGTGGATATGGAAAAAGCCTACGATAGATTAGATTGGCACTTTGTGGAGAATACTTTGAGCTCTCTGGGACTTTCAAATGAGTTTGTAAACATCATTATGAAATGTGTCTCTACAGCTTCTATGAGAGTTCTTTGGAATGGAAATCCCTCTACTGAGTTTTATCCGTCAAGAGGGGTTCGACAAGGGGATCCCCTAAGTCCCTATCTCTTTGTGTTGTGTATGGAGTGTCTCAGCCAGATTATAGCCCATGAAGTTGAACAAAGAAGGTGGAAACCATTGAAGTTGAGTACTCGGGGACCAGCCTTATCTGATCTCTTCTTTGCTGATGACTTAGTCTTATTTAGCGAAGCCTCTTCAGCTCAGATGGAGGAGATTAGAAGAGTCATGCAATTTTTTTGTGGAGTTTCAGGACACAAAATTAATCTACAAAAAACAAAGAGCTTCTTCTCCCGTAATGTGCACTTTAACAGAGCCCAAGAGTATAGTCGGATGCTTGGGATCTCCTTATGTGCAGATCTGGGTAAATACCTTGGAGTCCCCTTGTTACACAAAAGAGTGGAAAAATCTCATTATGCCCCTATCATTCACAAGATCCACAAGAAGCTTGCTGGGTGGAAGGGGAATTTCTTAAGTGTGGCAGGGAGGACGGTACTGATAAAGTCAGTTCTATCTAGTATACCAGCTTACCAAATGCAAACTACCCTTTTACCAAAAGGTGTCCTCCAAGAAATTGATAAGATCAATAGAGATTTTTTCTGGAACCAGAATCAAAACAACAAACTTATGCATATGATAGCTTGGGAGACAATCAAGAAAGGAAAGGAGAATGGGGGTCTAGGAGTCAAGGACATGGTTTACCAGAACACCGCTTTCATAATGAAACTTTGCTGGGGATTGTTGACTAAAATGGAAGCTCTATGGGTTAAATGCCTCAAATGCAAGTATGATTGTGGTGCCGAGAAGTTCCCAAAGGTTGAGAAAAAAAGAGACTAGTCAGCGGTCTGGAGTAGTATTGTGAAAGTTTGGGATTCTTTTTGCAAGGGTGTGGGGAGTAAACTCAATAATGGAATTTCCATAAGTGCCTAGGGAGAACGGTGGTGCCCTTTAAACCTGCCCCTCATCCAATATGTTGAGAAAAACATGCACATGATTAACCCCGAAGATAACGTGAAGAGTTTTGTAACAACAAGTGGTGACTGGGATATCACGAAATGAAGAAACTTCCTACCAACTTGGGTGGTGAATAAAATTAAACTGGTGAAGCCCCCAAACGGGATAGAAAATGACAGGTTCTATTGGAGGAGCTCCCCTGATGGGAATTTCAGTGTCAAGTCAGCCTATAAAATGATGTTCGAAAAGCAACAGAATCATAACGAAGCACACTGGCACCGTATCTGGCATTGGCCTATCTCTAAAAGAGCAAAAGTATTTATATGGTAAGTTTTCCATGAGCGAATACCTACCAATGCTCTTAAATACAAGAGAGGAGTGAGCGAGAGTCCCTACTGCCCGTTCGAGTGTCAACAAGAGGAATCTATTATCCATACACTTCGTGACTGTGAGGAAGCTAAGAGAGTGTGGCTTTATTTTATTGACCCAATGTTTGTCTCTATGTTCTTTTCAACTGATTTACAAGGGTGGCTCAGATGGAACAGTAAAAACAATCTGAGTACAAGAAGATTCGCTCGATGGTCGTGGCTTAAAATCTTTGGAAGCATCTGTTGGCTCATTTGGAAGAACAGATGTAGGAAGGCCCTAGAAGGAACTTATGACCAAGCAAGGGAAGTAGTCAACAAAGGCGTCCACTACTTTATGGAGGAGACGACAAACAGCAGGTATAAACATAAAATATACCAAGTGCCTGAGAGGGAAGACTGCAAGTGGACGAGACCGAAGGAGGGATATGTCTGAATAGATGTTGATGGTTCGGTAGATAGCAGGAGAAATGCAGCATGTGGGGGAGTCATTAGGAACGATCAGGGTAGTTGGGTGTGTGGATTCCAACAAAATCTAGGTTTTCTTCCATCCACAACTGCGGAACTACAAGCCATTTGTATAGGTCTCTGAGTTGCCAAACAATTGGGATTAAAGAAAGTCCAACTTTTTACAGACTCTGTACAAGCTTTTCAACTCTTGATGAATGATAGTGGGAGCTTCCACCCAGCACATGATGTGATCGACGAAGTGAGGTCGCTGATTTTCTCAAATTAGGATCTTGAGAATACTTTCTCACACAGAGAAGCGTTAAAATGCGCTGACCTTATTGCCAAAAAGGCCCACCAGTCAAGTTTCGTTACAACAATGCTTCAAGACCCTCCTCCTGATTGTCTTGAGCTCTTAGCCAATGACCATCTTTAGTTTTGTTTTTAGTGTTTTTTCTGCTTTTGTTTCGTTTTTCCTTTGTTTTTTAGGCTTTAGTCCTTTGCTGTAAGTCAAGTTTTCTTGCCTCTTGCATTCCAAAAAAATAAAATAAAATAAAAATGTCTTCAAACAAATTCTTAAAAAAATACTTAAAAAGTTACTGTTAAAAATGTCTTCAAACAAATTGTTAAAAAATTACTACCTCCAATATTTAATATAAAAGTTTATTTAGTTTTTATTTTAGTTTTAAATATAAGACCCTAATATATTTTTTTCTTATATTTATTTATTTATTAAGATAGTCACTATAATAATAATAGTTCTAGCCAATACACTTGATTAGTAAGGATACTTTAAGAAAAACAATACTTATTTATTACAAATAACTAACTTAACTGATTTTTTTAATCTACTCAAATTATTCAAGTAACACTTATATTAAGGAAATGGAGGTAATAGTTAAAATTATGTTATGTGCAAATGCCATGTGTTTTGTAGATGATAAAAATAAGCTGCATAAAAAATTTGCACTGTTTGAACCTAAATTACACTTAAGTCCTCATACAGATTTTAGATATCTTTGGACAATAAATCTTTCAATGGAAAAATTTTCAACAATTTTTCTAATAAAACGTGTCAGTAACAATAGATAAAGAAGAAATTAACACAGAGTTAGAATAAAATTGTTAGGATTATGTAAATATACAAAGTAGTGACTTAAATCATAATTAACATCACACCATTAGCTTTTTTTTTTTTTTTTTACCAGCATACCATTAGCCTTTTGCTTTCGTGTATATATAATTAAAATTGATATTGATATTGCATGTGAGAAATGACTTGTCAATTCAATCACTTGATTTGATGGGCTTCAATATTTGCTTCTTCTTCATTTTTCTCACCCGCTTTTTTTCAAGCGCGTGCGGGTAACCAAAATATCATAATTTTTTTCCGCCTTCCACATGTAGAGCCGGGAAAACGGGCCGAGCCCGTCGGGCTAGCCCGTTTAAGCCCGATTAAATCAAGGGCCGGGCTTGTAATTTGAAGCTTCCAAAGTAAATTGGGCTTAAAAGGGCCAGCCCTGTAGGGCCTATAATTAAACGGGCTGGCCCTGCAGGGCCACGGGCCGGCCCGTTTAAGCCCGCTAAATTTTTTTTTTTTTTTTAGAAAACCCTAACTCCCTAACTCCCTAAGTCCCTAACCGGCTAACTCCCTTTCTAACCGGCTTACCCTTCCCTTCTCTTGACCTCACCGAACAGAGTCTTCCTTCCTTCCCGAGTTCCAGATCCAGTTTCGCACTTTCGTCTTTCGGCCACCCACGTCTCACTCTCAGCCGTCACGACTCACGCAGACCGCAGACGCAGACTCTGGCACTCACGAGTCACCGTCGCTCAGCAGATACAGTAGCACTCACTCTTCGAGTTCGAATCGTCCGTCTTCGTCTCTCTCGGTCTCCTACTCTTCGTCTCCCAGAGTCCCAGTTCCAAACTTCCAATCTGTCTCGACTCCGACTCCTAGTCCCAGATCCCCACAGAGACAGATTTACAGACCACCGTCGGCGTCGGCAGTCACCCTCACTCCCGTCGCCTAGTCATCATCTCTCTCGGCCTCACCTCTTAGTCACGCAGATTGTTGGCAGACGGCAGTCACCCACTCACCGTCGTCGTCGCCGTGTTCCCCCTCTGCTTCCCGTGTGGCCGTGTTCCCCGTCTGCTTCCCCTGTTCCCCCATCGACCAACGAGTTTGCAATACCACCTCAATCAGCTCAAGGCGTGCATCCCCGGTCAATCAGCTCCCTTGCTGAGTTGCTGTTGCCTGTTCGTGAGTCCGTCGCGTGCAGTACCACCTCTCCACCGACCAGTGACCAGCGTGGCAGCGTCAGCATCTCTAGACAGTGAGTCTTTACTTCATTCCTGATTTTATAGCTTAGACCACCTAATTTTAGACTCTCTAAATCGTGTCTGATTTCTGATATTGATTACTGTTTAATGTTTATTTATTAATTGCCTGCTAGTATACATTAGGACGATCTTAAATTTAAGTTTTTGCTGATTGTTGGCAGGCTGGCAGCATCATGTCTAAGGCTCAAGGGACTGATGATGCGTCATTAGCTACGGATGGCAAAGGTAAATCATCTTCTCTTCAAGTGACCGAAGAATCAAAGCCAAAGAAGCCTAGGATTTTGACCTCTGATGTTTGGAAGTATTTTACTAGAGTTGAGATTGATGGGATAAATAAGGCAAAGTGTAATGGTTGTCAAAGTTTATATGCATCGGGTGGGGATAAAGGCACTTCACATTTAAGTCGTCATGTTAAGACTTGTAAAAGTCTAGATAAATTTCATGATATTGGATTGATGATGATGGACAGTGAAGGCAACATAAGGTCTAGAAAAATTGATCATAATCGTATTAGGGAGGTTATGACTATGGCCATAATTGAACATGGTCTTCCTTATTCATTTGTTGAATATAGAAGGATTAGAGAACTACTTAGAATGTTAAATCCTGATGTGAGGCTCATGACTAGAAAAACGATTGTGGCTGATGTTATGAAGTTCTTCCACCAACAAAAAAATAATTTGAAACAGAAATTGCAGAAAAGTATAGGTAGAATATGTTTGACTTCTGATTGTTGGACTGCTGTGACTTCTGAAGGATATATATGTTTGACGGCTCATTTTGTGGATGAAAAGTGGACACTAAATAGTAAGATACTTTCATTTTGTAGAATGGAGCCTCCACATTCTGGGGTGCAATTGTCTAAAAAAGTGTATGATTGTTTGAAAGAATGGGGGATTGAGAATAAAATATTCTCAATTACTCTAGATAATGCATCTGCAAATGATAACATGCAAGACTTACTAAAAGAGAAGCTGCTTTTGCAAGAAAACTTTGATTTGATTTGTGGTGGTGAATTTTTTCATATAAGATGTTGTGCCCACATCCTTAACTTAATAGTTCAAGAAGGTTTGAAAGTAGCAAGTAGTGCTTTATGGAAGATTAGAGAGAGTATTAAATGGCTGAAGGCATCTGATGCAAGAATGATTCAGTTCAAGCAATGTGTTGAGCAAGTAGGTGGCATTGACACTGCAATGAGCCTACGATTAGATGTGCCCACCAGATGGAACTCTACTTATGCAATGCTTGAGAGTGCACTTAAATATCGCCGTGCTTTTGCAAACTTTGCTTTGTGTGATTCAAACTACCCAAGATGTTTTAATCTGATAAATGACGAGTGGAATAGAGCAGAGGCAATGTGCAATTTCTTGAGGCCATTTGAAAAGATAACAAGATTGATTTCTGGGTCATCATATCCTACTGCCAACTCTTATTTTATGCAAATATCAAAAATTGAGATGTTGCTTGATGCAAACATGAAAAGCATTGATGATGTGATTAGAGAGATGTCCAGAAGAATGAAAGAAAAGTTTGACAAGTATTGGCAAAATTACAATATTCTTCTTGCACTTGCTGTGATTTTTGATCCAAGATGGAAGTTTAATATCATCAAATATTGTTATGCAAAGATTGACCCTATCACTTCTTCTGAGAAGATTGCCAATGTCAAGAGCAAGTTAGATGTCATTTTCAATGAATATTCAAATATGGGGACATCAATCACATCATCTTCTAGACAAGGGTATGAAAGTGCATCAACTTGTAGATCTTCAACCCTTACAACTCATCATGTTTCTCACACTTCAAGTGCTTCAACAACAACAACCACCTCTTTTGATGATGCATTTGATGTAAGTTTTAAATTTGTCAATTAAATTTGTTTTTTATTTAGCTTGTATTTGATTCAATTTTGATAATGCAGGATTATCAAGATATCTATGCAATCATGGATCATTCTTCTATGGACAAGTCTGAATTGGAAACTTATTTAGAAGAACCAATTTTGAAGCCTGATAATTGGAAAGATTTGGATGTCTTGAATTGGTGGAAGAACAATCAAACTCGGTTCCCAAATCTTTCAAGGATGGCAGCTGATATTTTGAGCATTCCAATCACAACTGTAGCTAGTGAATCGGCTTTTAGTATTGGTTCACGTGTTCTTACGAAGTATAGAAGTTCCATTCTTCCAACAAACCTTCAGGCTCTCATTTGTGCTCGTAACTAGTTGCATGGATTTGCATATAAAGGTAATTCACTAATTTATAAGTATTCTATTACAATTATTTATGCTTTTAATTGCTTAATTGTCTATGATTGTGGTTTATTATTTGTTGCAGAGAATGCATGTGATATTGATGATGGAGAAGAAATCATTGATATTTTTAGAAGTCAAGAAGAGCCGATTAATAGTGAAGCACAATCAAATATCCTTGCAATTGATGATAGTGATGATGAAGTTTCGAAAAAATGAAGTTGCCACTGTCACTTGAAGCCTGATGTTGCTTGACATGAACTCTATGTTTTAGTTGTTTATTGTGAACTTAATGTTTATTTGGTTGTTTATCTTTGTCTTCACTCTTCCATTTAGTTTGTCTATTTAACGGATTTTATTGCGATGTGATGGATATTTTGAATGTTTATATATGATGGTGTTTCTATTTGTGACATAATTTTATTGATATTTATATCTTTTATTAGTAATTTTATTATTTTGATTAAATATGCAAGAAACATGAAATTAAATATGCAAGAAACATGAAAAAATTAAATTTGTAGTTAAAAGGGCTAAAAGCCCGCGGGCCAGCCCGAGCCCGTTATTCCACGGGCCGGGCTTGAAAAATCAGCATGTTTCTGAGAATCGGGCTTAAACGGGCCGGCCCGTTTAGGCCCGAGCCCGTGACGGGCCGGCCCTGCAGGGCCGGGCCGGCCCGTTTTCCCAGTGCTATCCACATGCAATGATAGAGCTAGCTGGTTGTGACTGATGAGCTGACTAGCAGTTAAAATGACCACTTGAAATAACTATTTATCAATAACTATCTTTACCCAAAATAATAGCATTCCAATTGAGATGTTCTTATGAGATATATAAATATATATATATTATTAATTAAATCAACATTCTCAGATCAAAAAAAAAAATTAAATCAACATTCAATATCAATTGTTTTAAGTTTTAATCATTTTTTATTAATACAAAGTTTACATGGATAAATTCTGAAAGACCATGATTTTTTATTTTTTGGAGTTGAAAGGGATGGACGTTAGTAGTTTGAAGTTATTAACAAAATTAAACCCATAATCTCATGTAAAAGTTTTCATGTTATTAGACTATAAAGTTGTTGGTTACAGATAGTGTAAGTATTCACAACTCAAAAAAGATATTTGTTAATTAATTAGGGAAAAAAAACAGAAAAATGCCACTTGAACTTCATAATTCCTAAATGGTCTGCTGAATTTGAGAAATCCCAATTTGGTCTCAAGAGACCAAATTGGGATTATCATGTTAAAAGAAAAAACCAAACTGCCCTTTATTTATTTATTGTTTTTAAAATACCAAAGCCCCAACTGGCCGGCCGGTTGTCGGAGCTCCGACGGTCAGAAATAATTTTTTTGAAAATTTTTACAACTTCAGTATAACGGTTAACAACATTTGTAACGCTATTAACAATTTCAGTATAGCAATTAACAACAGGTTTTCTGAGAAAGTCAACAAGTTCCGGCAGCCGGAAACAATTTTTTAAAAGATTTTTACAACTTCAATATAACAGTTAACAACTTTTCTAATGATATTAACAACTTCAATATAGCAATTAACAACAGATTTTCTGGGAAATTCAACAAACCCTGGTGGCCGGAAGCAATTTTTTTGAAAATTTTTACAACTTCAATATAACGGTTAACAACTTTTGTGACGCTATTAACAACTTCATCATAGCAGTTAATAACAGGTTTTTTGAAAAAATTCAACAAGTTTCGGTGGCCGGAAATAATTTTTTTGAAAATTTTTACAACTTCAATATAACGGTTAACAACTTTTATGACGCTATTAACAATTTCAGTATAGCAATTAACAACAAATTTTTTGAAAAATTCAATAATTGGTCACCGGAGCTCCAGCGGCCAGAAATAATTTTTTTGAAAATTTTTACAATATCGGTATAATGGTTAACAACTTTTGTAAAGCTATTAACAACAAATTTTTCGAGAAATTCAAAAAGTAGCATTTTACAATTTCAATAATGCCGTTAACAAGTTCCGTAACTTTATTAACAACTTCGGTATAGCATTTAACAACATGTTTCTTAAAATTAAAAAAGAAGAAGCATTTTTACAACTTTAGCAATTACTTTTTTTTGGAAAATTTTTACAACTTCAGTATAACGGTTAACAACTTTTGTAATGTTATTAACAACCTCAGTATAGCAATTAACAACAAGTTTTCTAAAAAATTCAAGAAGTAGCATTTTTACTGAAAACTTGTTGTTAACTGCTATACTGAAGTTGTTAATAGCTTTACAAAAGTTGTCAACCGTTATACAAAAGTTGTAAAAATTTTCAAAAAAATTGTTTCCGGCCCCCGGAGCTTGTTGAATTTTCCAGAAAACCTGTTGTTAACTACTATATGAAGTTGTTAATAGCGTTACAAAAGTTGTTAACCATTATACTAAAGTTTGTAAAAGTTTTCAAAAAAATTATTTCTGACCGTCGGAGCTTGTTGAATTTCCCAGAAAACTTGTTGTTAATTGTTATACTGAAGTTGTTAATAGCGTTACAAATGTTGTTAACTGTTATACTGAAGTTGTAAAAATTTTCAAAAAAATTATTTCCGACCGTCAGAGCTCCGATGACCAATTGTCGACCTGTCACCGCCGAAGCTCCGGTGACCGGCCAGCTAGTGGGGGCATTGGTATTTTAAAAACAATAAATAAATGAAGGATAGTTTGGTCTTTTCTTTTAACATGGTAATTTCAATTTGGTCTCTTGAGACCAAAATTGGGATTTCTCAAATTCAACAAACCATTTAGAGATTATGAAGTTCAAATAGCATTTTTCTGTCTTTTTTCTAATTAATTATTTATTAACAAGATCTTCACGTTTTGTCATGATTTCTAGATCAATAAGTCTCACATCATAAGTAAGATTTATAAATTTTAAGGGACATGTCACCTGATAGTTTAGTTTTTTTGGGTTGGACTCACTAAAGTATAAATATCTTTTTGTTGGAATCAATTCTATTCAAAAAAAATATTAAATACTAAATGTAAACAGCTCTTTCAGCCAGCACATTATAAGAAACTAGTTTTTTTTACTAGATCTAACTCCAATTACCGGCGAACTCTCCATTTTATTATTAATTATGGTAAATTATGGTAATAATATTGGTGTTTTCATGGCCTATACGCGATGTGAAAAGAGATACCTACCCATAGAAAGATTCTTGTGGGGGGCTGGGTGGCTGGAGTCATAAAGTGTCTCTGTTATTTTGGCAGTGGAGCATACCGTAATGATAGTCTAACAGACGATGATCGGGTCAAGTCGTACGTAGACAACAAAAAAAGAACATGATGCAGTAGCTGGCGCATTAGACTTGAAAATTTTCAGCCCACGCTGAGCCGGTATGGATAACTTTCGCGGCATTTTACGGGTGACATAGCGCTAACATCACATTCCTAACTAAAATCGTATGCATTATTGCACTTGTCCCGCTATAGAAACTAGTTAATTAATTTTAGTAGGTTAAAAAAATAGTTATGTAGTTATTTATAATAAAATAAATATTATTTTTAAAAATATTTTTACTAATCACGTATTTTAGTTAGAATTATCATTATTACAAGGAATATTTTAGAAAAAAAATAAATAAATAT
The DNA here is from genome assembly GCF_004799145.2 of Neltuma alba. Taxonomy (NCBI): domain Eukaryota; kingdom Viridiplantae; phylum Streptophyta; class Magnoliopsida; order Fabales; family Fabaceae; genus Neltuma; species Neltuma alba. The sequence continues at coordinate 31,538 of NW_021633858.1, forward strand.
GGAGATAAAATAAATTGAAATTTTGTATTTAAGACCAAAATAAAAATCAATGAATTTTTATATTAAGACCGGCAATAGTATTTTCATATCCCTAAACATTTAAATACACACTATTTTTCAATATCTCAATTTATCCCTTATAGCTTTTAAGATTAAATTAATGTTTTTAGAAAAGCTAGTTAAGAATTATGACTTTATTTTGAGCTTTCTTATCAAGAAATGGCTGTAGAGAACTAAGATTAAAAAGATTCTAAACTAATGTTTTTTTTGGGTGAAATAAACTAATATATTATGAACACATTCTAAAGATGTGGACTTTTTTTCTTTTTCTTTTTTAACTGTGATTCAACAACTGCAGTTGCAAGTGGTATTAAAAAATTTATAATCTAAATTGGTTTGAGTACAATAAACTCCCAAACAACCAATTCAGTTATTTAGATCGTACAATAGATTCGGTTATTTATATTATACCACCTCCCATCCTAATTATAAGATCCTAGGATGAGAGGTACTCCTCTGATCCTTAATATAAGACTCAATTGTTGAGTTGGTTTTAATTCTAAATATAATACCTATTTCTCATATTTATTAATTTTCTCTAAATTATCCTATGGATACTCTCTCAACCACAATCAAGTAGAAGAGGGAGGAAGATATTAAAAAAGATAATTATGGTGTTTTAGGAAAAACACGTCACATTTCTTATAATTAATTGATTTACTTAACTTTTTTAATCTAATTAAATTAGTTAAATAAATCTTATATTAAGGACTGGGAAGAATAGTATAATATGAGATAGAGAATGTATAAAATACTACTATATGTATATTAGAAAAAATCACTAAAAAACCTTAAAAATAAAAAAATTGTAAATAAAAACCAATTATAATATTAGTATGGGTTTTGGTCACAATTGAAAAGTAAATGATAATAATTTTTGTGAATAGATTTTGTATGCAATTTTTCTATATAACATATCTCCGCTAAAATTATTGACCATGTTGGTGTAGGAAAGCCGCCGCGAACGCCTTACATTAATTATGCATTTATATCTCTTCTGCTTTTAACTCTAAGAAGCCTAAGAATCAATAACGAGTGGCACCAGTATCAGCGTAGCTGTTTGGTGGGTGACTGGATGGGTCCAAATTTACTTCGTTTTTTTGGGCCAGCAATTATTTTCACCGGTCTCCCATTATCCATTATTTTTCATTTTTTGTACTTGGAGATAAAATGGGTAAAAAATACAATGACTATAATATATAAGTGTTAAAAATTACTTAACAATATATAATCTTAATAGAACAATATGACTATTTTGATTGGATTTTCTCCCTTTAAAAAGACAATATTACGCGTCAAACATATGCTTACGTTTAGTTCTTCATTAAAAAAAAAAAGAAAAAAGAGCATAAAGTGCAATTTTTATCTCTATAATTAACAACCTTTTACTAAAAATTCTCCGGCCACCGAAGTTTTGACTGCCGGCGACCCACGGAGGTGGAAGTTTTTCAACGTGAGGGGCAGTTAGGTCGTTTCGCTCGAATTCTAGAATTTTGTCTAGCATTTTGTGATTTTGGGGAACTGATTTGGGTTTTGACTAATTCTGGAATACTTCCTTGTCTTTTTCAAAAGGCTGTGGAGAGAAAAGCAGACCATTTTTTTCCCCACATTTGACCTTCTTCTTACTTGAATCTCGACGCTTCAAAGATGCTGCAATTAAAAGTTAAAGAATAGAAAGAAAGGAAGAAAAGTTATGAAATGGGCGGTGATTGCCAACTCAATGGAGTGTTTAAAAGAAATCTTGTGATTTAGTATATACTATTTTTTAATTAATGTTAATTATTACTTGTACATGAGTGCATTTCTCCAATTGGTTTACTTAAACTGGTATGTTAAATAGGATTTCTTAAATTGAAATTAATTTGCATTATAATTTCGTCCAAATTAAACTCAATTGACTAATTGACTAAAAATATTATTGATGGCCCCCTAACATGCGGTGGCTCATAAACATCATATCCTCTCAACTTGTATTGCGATAGTGCGTTCTCGCATTGAATTTGTGTTTGATGCATAATGTGTCGAATTTGTCACTTTTCTTTTAATTAACTTTTTGAGTTAAAAGAGTATTTGGATGAGAATTAAACCATAATTTTAACAGTACTTTTATAGTATATGAATTAAATATATAGATGAATTTGTTTTGTTTTTTCTGAAAAGTGCTTTTTAAAAATATTTTTATATGTTCCCAAACACCCCTAGACGTAAGATCTCATAAAATTTTATAATAATCTAATCGCTAAGGACACGTTTGTGTTTGTTCCTGTTAAGTATTTATAAGTATTTTTACATAAGCTGAAATATGCTTTTGACGCATTCTTACTTCATATTTGGTAAATTACTATAAAGCTGTTTTTAAAACTTTCTAAATAAGCCCTAAATCATTATGATTGTTTTGTAAATAAAATGAATTTCTAAGGTCATGGCTATCTAAAAGCATGAATTTTAAAAGCTAATTAACAATTTTATTTTTTAAATAAAAAGTGAACAATGTACAGAATCATCAATTAAAGATGCCAGATTTATTTATAAAGCAGTGAGACTTAATGTGAATTAAAGAATAAAATAATCAATTATAAATATAATCAAGGTACAGGAACAGGAACTCACCAACCGCGGAATGAGAGAAAGTTGGGGACACGCTAGGCATGCGTCATGAGATACACGGTGGGGCCACGCGCCTGGCCGCACCTGATGTGGATGAGGGATAAGGAGTTGGTGGCTTGTTTCCTCCTTGTCACCATTTACTTCCCATCACCATCTTATCCATTTTTTTTTTAAAGGATAATCACTATGATAACAAAATACTACAATCTTCAAAAAGGTCTCAAGTTTCGGCATAAAAAATAACAACATAATTTTTAGTATAATTTTTAATGCACAAATTATTTAGTTTAAGGCAGTTTTAATGATAAAGAAGGAAAATAACACTAAATTAGAAAAAAACAAAATTAATAATAAGAAGATTAAAAAAATTAATATACAAGTTTTCATGTAATATCCTTTTAGATAACTACATATATGAGATTTTCCTTTATAAATTATTGGGAGTGATCTACAGAACTTAAATGTTTGAATTGTAAAAAATAATTATCACTTATCTAAATTCTACAATAACAGTAGTAATTATTTTGTAAAACTAAAACTAATTAGGTATTTCAAAATTTAGATAACGTGATATAATAAATTTTGATAACTTATACTGTGTATAAATAATAAAAAATAAAATGTAGATAGTTTTTGTTAATGTAGCTGATTTTTTAATATAAAAATTAAAAAATTTGCTGACTTGATCACGCTTTAATATAAATTAATAATATTCCTTCCATTCCTAATTTTATGTGTGATGTTTCTATATATAAGAAAGTTTACAAAATTTTGAGAATCATCACTATATATATTTTTTGAAATGCCCCTAGTCACTGAATAAAATATTTTTCCCACTATAAAATAAAAAAAGAAAATGATAATTATTTTTTAAGGAAAAATTAAAAAATAAATTAATCAAAACTACTTTATTGATTTGAGTAAGGTTATTTTTCTTACAAAAAGAGACTATGGAGGAAGTATCATATTAAGGGTAATTTTTTTAATAAAAAGAGAATGGACTAAATATTATATTCTCTCATATTCTAAATATAAGAGAATATAATATTAGTCTATTTATAAGGTGTCATGTCAAAATATCAAATGATTTTTTTAATCCTACAATTTTAATGGTGGTCTCTCGCAAAAAACAAAAATAAATAGGAGCATAATTATTAGAATACTGAGATGTTTTTGGACAAATAAAGTCAAGTAATAACTTTTCTTTTTTATGTGAAAATATCTAAAATACCTTAGAATGAAAATAGGGTAGAGTATATCATATAACATACACAAAGTAAAATAAAACTCCCATAAAATAGGGCAAGGAGCATGCCTATCTGGCCTTAAATATGAAAGCTAGTTAATAAAAACATCTTAATTCATTTAATTCATTATATTTATTATTTTTTAAGTTTAATTTATCTAATTTATAAATTGGTATATAATTTAATGTTGCATAAAAATATTTTAGGAAGATGATATTATATTTATTAGAATTAATTAATTTTATTAATTTATTCAAATTAATTAAATAACTTTTAAATTAAAAAAGAAGAGCAGTATAATTATATAGTAGTATAGTATAGAATTGTGAAGCACCGGCCGCGTCATACACACCAGACCCAAATGGCCCATTCAGTAGGTCGGTACTGATGGTCTACTTCAAATACTTCGCTGACTCTTATTATTGGCACGACACGACTCTTTTTTAAAAAATTTTTGGAGCCACGTCACCATCTCACCAACTTTCCTTTTACCTCCTCCATGATTATTATTATTATTATTATTTATTTTTATTATGAACCTTAATCGCACTCCTTTTTTCTCCTTTCCCTCCCCGCCACAACCTCCTCTTACTTGTCGCCTTCTCATTGGTCCCCCTAGTTGGCGCGGTAGGTGAGTGACCCCACTCTTACCCTTTCGTTCCCCCTTCATATATTGGCCCCCCTTCACGTTCATTTCATTCTCCCCCTCCTTCATCCCTTCCACCACCAAATCCCCAACCAATTCCTTTCTCTTCCTCTCACCTTCTGGTATTGCTTCCTTCTTCTTCAATCATCAATTATTATTATTATTAATTCCCTGAAATTCTCTCGCCAGATGTTTCTCTCTTCTACATTTTGATCTCATTTGCTCATTTATTTGTTTTGCATTTAATTTTCAAGCATAATAAATGGAACTGTGCGAGTTGGATTAATTTCTCACGTATTTGTTGTCCTGTTTTGTAGTGGGACCCACTAATCACGATGATCATCAACGTCAAGGCCTCCACCATGGTGCGGCCGGCACAGGAGACGCCTCGCCGGGCGTTATGGAACTCCAACGTCGACCTGGTGGTGCCTAACTTCCATACGCCCAGCGTCTACTTTTACCGGCCCACCGGTGCTGCTAACTTCTTTGACGCTGAGGTTATGAAGCAAGCTCTTGCCAAGGCTCTCGTTCCGTTCTACCCGATGGCCGGCCGCCTCCGCCGTGATGAGGATGGTCGTGTTGAGATTGATTGTAACGGCGAGGGTGTGCTCCTCGTTGAGGCTGAGACCACCGCCGTGATTGACGATTTCGGTGACTTCGCTCCCACGCTTGAGCTCCGGCAGCTTATTCCCGCCGTCGATTATTCTGGCGGCATCGAAACATATCCATTGCTGGTGTTGCAGGTACGCTTCTGTTTGCCAACTTCCAACTATACTATCGTTCTGATTTTGGCGAAGAACAAGTTTGAGATGCTTAAGTCCACAGAAAATCTCAAATTTATCTTAAATTATTTTAGGACAAATTGATCAAATTACTTCATTACAAGACCAATCATGCAAAGCTACTAAAAAACTTACATATCTGCAACTCGTCTTTAATGATTAAAGGAACATATTTTCAATGCAAATTTTTTTTTACGCGTAATTAAAAATAATCGCAAAATTAAGGAGGCGTTGCTCTCGATGAATTTTTAAACAAACTTTGACATTTATAAGATCTCACTTATAATTTACAAACAAGATCTTATAAATATAAAATCTCATTTATAGTCGATCTTGTAATTAGAACCTGGCTAGTATTATTCTTTTATCACGGAGAACCTTTTTTTTTTTAATAATTGATTTTTCTACCCAGAAAATGACTGATTCGCTGTGTAATTGAATTAATTAAAAAAAACAAATACACTTGTTGAACGACGAGCGTTGCGACCTCGGATTTCAGAGGAATTTTCTGATAAATCAATGCGCGCGCGCATTTGAAAGGCGCCCGATTATATTGGCCAATAATGGCAATTTGCCGTCCTGCCCCTACAATTTGTTTTCTTATTTCCATTTCTATTGCAGAGAGACATTCCCCTTAAAAAAGCACGCAAAATGTTCCTTCAATTAATGAGTCAGAAGACAGAATTAAATATTATCCTGGTATATAAGAAAATCCTTTAAATTAATAAATTTTTTCAAACTTACTCTTATTAAAATTTTATTTCTATATTTATAAACTATTCTCTCATCTTTCTTCTTTCTTCTTTCTTCTTTCTCTCTTTTCAATAAGAATCAAATAAAAGAAAAAATAGAATATGATCATTGGATATGTTATAAATAATTTATTTAATATAAGGGCCGGAGTGGTACGCATATATGTTTATTTCCTATATATATAAGTTTTTTTTTGTAGGAAAAGAAAGTTTGTTCCTTTTTTTGCCAGAAAAAAATTTTATTCTTAAATATAAATCACTTATAGGGTAATTAGACACTTTTTTAAATTTTATTTTTATTGAATACAATAAAAAATGGGTGAGAAAAAAATGTACAACATATTTTTTTCAATATTTTTTTAATAGGGATAAATGTGAAAAAAATTATCAATTTAATATATTAATTTATACATGAGAATAGAGACGTATATAGATTGTTATTCTCTTATGCTATTAATATAACCACTATAAAATTAATCGGATTTATAAATTTTAAAACAGTGCTTCCTCTCTCTGCCGGTCTCTCTGTTTATTTGTTCTGATTTAGTTTTTTTATTTTGTCCCTAAATATATATACTATTCTAATTTTAAGTATTAAATAGATATATTAAAATTTAAACTAGTATGAAATTAAATTGAAGGCAAAAATAAAAAATAAAAACAATTCTTACATACTCCTTTTTGTCCCTTATAGGGCAAAGATGGGGTAGTTGATTTTTTTTTTTTAACTTCCAAACCTTACTTCTCCTAAATTACAATAAGTTTTTGGCACGATTTTAAATTCTAAACTATTTTATTATGGTCATTAATTTTAGTGAATGATAAAATTAAAAAATCTCACATTTTTCTATAATTTTAAGGATATGAACTACTGCTTTTTAATAACTGTAAAATTGGTTAAATTTTACCTTTAATTAAAGAATGGAGGGACGGAGGAAGTACATGTTTTTGTGGAATTGAGGATACTGTTCATCCAAGAAAATAATAAAAATAATATTTTCATGGAATATATCAGTATATCACTATTTTTTTAATTTATATAATGATTTTACAAGTGACTCATAATTTAGGTGAAAAAATTGTTTGAAAAAAATAAGGGTAGAAAATCAGAAAGCAAAGCAAGAATGGGGGCACGATATCAATAATCATTATGTATTCATTGAAGTTTTATTATATGTAAATAGTAGGAGTCAATTCAAATTTCCTACTTTGGCCAAAAAAAATTCAAATTTCCTGTAAAATCCAGGAAAGCCTTATAATGTTAATGAGGTTGGTAGAATCAGGCAAAAAATAAAAAAAGTAATAATGAGGTTGGTGGAAGTTAGAAGTTGATTGATGTCTGCTTTCGCCGGTGATTCCAATATCAAATTTTGGGGTGCAAAATCAAACGGTCAAAGTTTTTGCCTGACGTTCAAAAAGTCGCGAGATCAATGCTTCAAAAATTTAGGAAAGCGATACATTACCTTTCCTATTTGAGTATTTGATATAAGATTTAATTTGTAAGAATAATTCAAAATATAAATTAATTCAAAATATAAATTAGATCTTGTATTAAAGATATAGATAGTACTGTTGTGTTTTAGTAAAATAATTTTTTCCCAATTTTTGGTAAAATAATAATTTTTTTAGAGAAAATTAGTTTGTGTTCAATAAAAAATATAATTACTAAACAAATACTGTAACAAGTAAAGTTTCAGTATATGAATTAACAATAAAATGCATATTGCATATTTATCATTGAGCCTTTTTTTTTGTGATTACTTTTTTTGTTGGGATCTTATAATAATTTATCTAATTACCAACGTTTATATAAAATAATAATTAATGATGTGAAACTTATTTATACAAATTTAAAACTAAAAAATCCAATAATATCAAATTCTAAAATTATAAGAAACTATTTGTATATGATTTGCAATTTTTCGTATTCAAAAAATCGAGCCCAATTTATTTACTTGTGACTTGGTATTTAATAGATGAGATCTACTGTCCAATTGGGGACATCGAATAAAATTGGAATGAACAGTCAATTTTTTAGCCAAGATTAATTCTTAGAAATTGACCTATAGATATTGAGTTATATTTTACATTTTTAAGTGTTTTTGATTCAAATCTTGTGATAATTTTTAAATATTGACTCAAATGCACAAATCAAATACAAAAGAAAGTCTAAAATGATTAATTTATACGTCAGAGCTCCATATTATGTTTTCTCATACACTTTCTGATATACTACCTTTTATCTTTAATATAAAAATTAATTGACTAATTTTAAAAGAAAAAAAATCAAAACAATAAGAAAGATTGAATGGAGGGAGTTTTGTTTAGGATTCATGTGATCTCAAAGGGGGAAAACAAAATTTATAATTTGATAAAGAGACGACCACTTTAGTATGAAGCATAATCCATCGTGCTTCATCTCATTTCCGGCGTATCAAAAAAAAAAAAAAACCATCGTGCTTCACGTTCCTAGATAGAGACATAGAGTAGATGTTGGGTGTTAAAAAATTATGATACATTTGAACTATCTCACATCACTTGTATTCTCTGGTAAAAAAATAATTAAATTTTGTAATGTTCTTTACATGATTTTTTTAATTAATATATTTCCTCATATGCCTTTTCTCCATATCCCTAGATCATTTTGATACTTTCATTAAAAGCATAACATTACAATAATAACTGGGGTCTTATAGGCTGTAGCCTAATGACACTAAACCCTAAAGTCTTAGTGTCTTACTCAAATATGAGATTATAAAGTCAAACTTTTTACGGAAACAGGAGACGCGTTAGGACAAAAAGGCTAATTCTTTCAATAATGTGTGTGTTCAAGCAGCCACCAACCAGTTTTGGGACTTGTCTATTTGCAGGTAACGTACTTTAAATGCGGGGGTGTGTCCCTTGGAGTGGGGATGCAGCACCACGCAGCAGATGGGTTCTCTGGGCTCCACTTTATCAATACATGGTCAGACATGGCTCGCGGCTTAGACCTTACCCTCCCACCCTTCATTGATCGCACTTTACTCCGAGCCCGTGACCCGCCTCAGCCTGTATTTGAGCACATCGAATACAAGCCCCCTCCTACCATGAAGTCCCCACCTCAACCCTCAAAACCCGGTTCAGACAACAATGCAGCAGCGGTCTCCATCTTCAAGATGACTCGTGACCAAGTCGCTGCCCTCAAAGCTAAGTCCAAAGAAGATGGTAACACTGTCAACTATAGCTCCTATGAGATGCTTGCTGGTCATGTCTGGAGAAGCACGTGCAAGGCACGTGGACTCCCTGATGATCAAGAGACCAAATTGTATATTGCAACTGATGGACGGTCTAGATTGCAGCCACCCCTTCCACCAGGTTACTTTGGGAATGTGATCTTTACAGCCACGCCTATGGCTATAGCTGGTGATCTCATGTCAAAACCAACTTGGTTTGCTGCTAGCAGGATTCATAATGCGCTCTCAAGAATGGATAATGATTATTTGAGATCAGCTTTGGACTATTTAGAGCTTCAACCTGATCTCAAAGCTCTTGTTCGTGGAGCTCATACTTTTAGATGTCCAAATCTTGGAATCACGAGTTGGGTTAGGCTTCCAATACATGATGCTGATTTTGGATGGGGAAGACCTATATTTATGGGACCCGGTGGGATAGCTTATGAGGGGTTATCTTTTATACTTCCAAGCTCAAACAACGATGGAGGCTTATCAGTGGCAATAGCTCTACAGCCTCAACATATGAAGGTGTTCAAGGAAGTCTTGTATGAGATTTGAGTGAGGAATTGAATCATCAAGAACGCCAAATGTTCTCAGGTGGTGTTTTTCTTTCTTTTAGTTAAACTATGTCTACATATGTCATTATTGAGACTTCATTTTAACAGAGACAATTATATGCCTCTGCAAAGGATAGTAGTTCTGTACACTTTTAAAACGAACTTCACAAACAAAAGCATTACTAATTTTGGATCACATTTGAGTAAGATTTGTTGAACAAATGCCAATTTGTCAGCCTAAGCTATGTATCTTATATATGACCTTTATCTGCGGCGATGGCTTTGGAGCCTGAACATGATTGTGTTTCAGGAATTGTAGTATAGCGTTTGAGGAATTGATAATGACTTCTGACTTCTTTCTACTAGTTTCTAAATTAGTCGTCCAGCGAAATTGAAGGTGAAAACCTTGTAGTTGCTTTTGTTGGCCATAAAAATTAGTGGTAGCAAGGTCTTGAAAGAAAATAAGTGTTGAAACATTCGGGGCAACTACTATATTGGCCAGCTTGCTAATATAAGCCGATATATTAGGCTTGGTGCTTTTGTGTTATTTGTGCAAGTGAAGCAGCAGATAAGTGAATGCTAGTGAACAGATGTGTGAGAATAGTAAGTGTAGAAGTGTGTGAGATTTGAGTTAGTAATAGAATTCTCTCACTTGTTCTTCTGAGCTTGCCTGCCTTTAGCTACTAGAAGACTTTCTCCCATTCTATTCAGACTTCACTGACCTCCCTAATCCTACTTACCTAGCAACATGTTTCAGTTTAACCTCTTAATTTTTTGTTGTTGTGATTAATCCCAAATTTTTATCAGCTTATGTATAAACATAGACATCTTTTATTCGATATACTTGAGATGTTAGGTACAGTGGTCTGAAAAAAAGCATGCATCAATTGAGATAAGCTATTCTTAATTTCTAGTGGGCACAACTGTAAAGAAAAACTTATGAGAAAATAAAGCTCTACGAAGACATAGATTTTAAAATGTAACTTGTCTAGAACACCTTAAAAGAAGTAAAAAGAAAAGAGAAAGGCTAAACCAAGGCTTCCATGAAGAGCCAATATTGAAGTCCAAGATGACATTAATGGAGGAGAACTTTGAGAGCGAGGATCTCTATGATTGACGTCGGAACCCCCACTGGCTCCTTTTCCTCTCTGAGCTTTACTTGTTTCATAAGATCCTTGATGCTTTTCTTCAACTTTGCTGTCCTTTAATAGGCTTCCACTTATCTCTGGTCTCCCTATATATATTTTAAGAGAGAAAAAATTTAACCAAATTAAGCAGAAATAGAATAATGGGACATCTGCAACTTCTTGAAATGATATATAGTGTGCTGTGTTTGTAAAGCTCTTACCATGGACACTCTGTTTTTGGATGCTGCTACTTGAGGGGTTTAGAGCTCTCTGTTCTGAAGTGAATCGTAGAGGCAAATCTGAACTTGATCTTGCCTCAGCACATAAAACAGACAAGAGAAGTGTTAGTAATAATATTATCCTCATCTCAGGATACAGCGTCCTCTATGACTATAGCTATAGAGGTAAAGGTGGAGAGGTACAATGACTCTGTTTGATGTGTTCTGTGCTCCTAACTTACCGTTATTTATAATCAAAATAAGAAAGTATAAAATAGGGTTGCGTTGAGGACAAGCAGAGTACAAGCTAAACGAATATCTCGATGTTGGTCGGTATCAGATTCTTGTCCTGCTTTTGTGCACAAAAAAAGCTCACATGATAAAGGGCGAGAATCAGAATCAGCACATTTGCATGTTCCTTTACTTCTTTTGTTCCTTTCATAAACTCGAATTTCAGATATTGTTTTTATTTCCGACATTCAATTGACTTGTCCATGGGATTCACCCCGAGGGTTGGAGAAAGTTGAAGTGACAGATCTCACTAGAAAGCACCAAATGTGTTATGTAATTATCAGTGTTAAATGAGTTGGTTCAAGCAAAAGAGGCTTTCATGTAAGAAAAATATAGAAGATGCTTCGAACGCTTAAATATGAAGTCTTAGCTCCAAGTATGAGTGAATACATGAAATGCCTCAATTGGGCCAAACAATACTTCAATATGCCACGATCAAAAAGCCATATAAAAAAAATTAAGGCATATCTAATACTTCAAAGTATTTTTTTTACGTACGTATAACAATCAAAAGTATTTTTTGATATATTAGCATCATAAGATATTCTTTTCATATGCGTTCAACACCTTAAATTACATTTTGATACATTTAGCACATTAGAGTATTTTTTTTATATGCACACAACATCTCAAATTAATTTTTCGCACATCTAGCACCATAAATTGCGAAGTTAAAATTGTATTAAAAAATACTTTAAGGTGTTAAAAAATACTTAAAGGTAAAATGCTAGATGCATTTGATAAAATATTTCAGGGTATTAGATGCACTTTAATTTTAAAAAAAATTAAATATGTTGTAATGAATTGAAAGGATATTTTCAAAAAAGAATCTAAATTTTTTGAGATAAGTTGCTACTGTGAAATGATTCAACACGATCAAATTTGAATCTAGATCTTTTGACAAAAAAAGACATTAAATATCAACAAATATTGGTTTAGAATATCAGAATCTTATTTTCATAACCAAAAAAAAAAAAAAAGAGAGAGAATCGTATTAATGAGTAAGTCAACAGCCAACTTATCTAAACTTCATGGTTTGAAAAGGTAAATTCGGAATATGCTATACACAATGCTAGAAAACTGCGTTCAGCCGCGGATAAAAGAATATATATACTTCTCTGGTCCTAAATTACACTATAAAAGATGTCTTATATTTAGGACCGGAGGAGAAATTAGTTTCCTTGCACTTTCATGGCACTTCATCTAACTACAATCCCGTGAACTCCTATTTAGGTGGTTCCATCTTCGCTTTAACTATCGACATTGCCGGTTAGTTTGACTACTAAACATTCCAATGCTGCGTCCAATGTTGTCTGAAATTTAAATTTCAAAGAATAAATATAAAAAAAGGAAAAATATATATATACAGGTCTTTATAGTTTCATTTAATTTTAAATCAAGTCCTTAAACTATTTTTTTAATTAAATCTTTATCCTTTACACAGTTAAAGCCATCCATCCTTAAACAAACGGAAGTTATAACATCGTGTACTTTGGATGAGGTGGCAGATGATTATCCACAGGTGGCTTCTCAGTAAGCCATGACTGGACTCTTCCAGGGCTAGGCTAGCATATGTGGAGTTAAGTAGAGGGTTCGAGTTCAACATCGGAGGAGACAAGCGGGAAGACGAAGAGAAGGTCTTCAACCAGCATGCAGGGTGGTTCTTTAGGAATTCGAGCTCGAACACGCTCTCACCTCTTGCATCCTTGTTGCGGCTCTGTTCGTTTGGTTCTCTAACACTCGAACCAGAGTTGATCGAATCTTCTCTGTCTACTGCAACTCTTTCATCAACTCCTTGAATAATCAAATATCGATGGCTTATTCTACAAAAGCAATTGGTTTGACAAACTCTAAGCTCTTTCATCTACCATGCCTTACTCCACTGATTTTTTTTCCCCTTAAAAAAACTACTCCCTTCATTGAATTGTCCCTTCGTGCTCTCTTTTCTATTTTCTTTCTAGACAATGTTGGAGTTAATGTCAAAGTTGAAATTAAAAACATGAGTATATGCTGCTGGTGAATTGTGTTGAGTTGAGGAATTTACGAGGCAATATTAATCATCAATCAATTGCTTGGTATTTAATTTAACATAATAATCTACCACTTCATGGCTATCTATTCTTTAATAATATCAGTTGACTGAATTGTTTTAGGGTCTTCTAATTAAATTCGTGTTCCTTGTTATCATATGATGAACAAGACAATGAGATTCGTAATTCTCAAACCTCAAACTTTTTAGGATCGCACGTCAAATGATGAGATTCATAAACAAGAAGGAAGGACAGATTCTATTATTGTGGATAATATGAGGCACAAGGTTGTTGTGGATGATGGAAAAATTAAGTCAACTTGGATGGCAAATTCTACTGATATAATGCATAATGTTGAAGCAAAGGAAGTGACTATGGATTTGCTTCGACAATATGCAGATAAAGGAAACAAATGAGGAAGATGACCAAGAAAGGGTGGTGGAAATCTGATCTTCCAAGATAAAATCTTGTGATTTTGGTTTTGGCTCTATATATTTGTGATGTGGAAGTAGGCTGTAATTATGAATGTTAAATATAGTTTGTGGCAAGACAATGATATAGCCACTTGTTTAGGTCATTTATGATGCTGAATGTAAAGTATTTGGATGATAATTATATTCTGTCGGTTGTTTAGGATGAACGTTTCGGCACCTGTGTGTTAAGGAGTGTTTTGGTTGATTTGCTATGTAAGCAGGGTACTTGCTGTATCTTTTTTTTTTGATACGCAGGGTAGTACTCGCTGTATCATTAGCACTTGTTTAATGTAATTCTATTTCATAAAGTTCTTGGAGCTTTTATTTGGCATAGATAATCACAGAGTGTACATTTTTTAGGTTGCTTTGCGCATGAACTTTGATAACCCCAAACAATAGGCTTTTGTATAAAAGCTTGGTAACAATATTGAAAGGTTAGGAAGCTTAAATGAAATTCGTGAATAAATTATTCTTTCTTTTTTGGCTTTTCCGCCTTCATTCCTTTTTGGTCTTTTCCCTTTAGAAGTGTATGAGATTATCTCAACAAGACAATTATTTTGCATTGAACTATTTAAAAAAGAAATCATTTCATTAATAATATTTTGTTCCTTACATATATTGTAACTATAATACAATAGTGGCCATCAGAAGTAAACCATGCAACAAAAGGGCCATAAAGATGTTGCCATCACAAATTAGATTATATTACAACATAAGGCAACATTACATTGCGGGATATGGCAATAAAAACCTAATTCCGAAGGTGTTAGGTCAAGAAGAGATGCTTGGACTATTTCTTCAGAGGTCTTGGACAGCGTTGTTCTTAACCTCTATCTTTCTTCATATTTTCATCTTTACAGCCCGAATTCTGAAGGCAATTCAAGAAGAGAATACTGTAAAAGTAACAGTAACTTAGCAGCAAAAAAATTAAAATTAAAATAGTAATAACATAAGCAGTAAAAAATTAAAATTAAAATAGTACTCATCTGATTCTAAATATAGAACTCATTTTGTAGTGTAAATATAGGACCCATTTTGTAATACTAAAAGATCATCAATATAAATGAGGAGGTTATCAAGCATAGATTCAAAGATTCTGATTATGGCCTTTTAGAACAGTGATGGGGCAACTTTAAGCCCAAATGGCATAATAGTTGTGATGATGATGATCATGGTTCGAAGCAGAAAGCTAGAAACTGGAAGATTCCTGTGTCTACTGTTCCTTCTAGCAGATTATCTTTGTAATATTAAACTATAAAAAGGTTTCATATTTACACTACAAAATGGGTCTTATATTTAGGATCGGAAGAATAATACATAAACATGCCGGTCAAGGACTTCCATTCACTTGCTTCATATCTGAGGGTAGCTCTTCATGGCATTTTTCAGGAAGGACTCGACAATGTAATTGAAAGGCTATTAGGTGAGGCACTCAATATCGACATTAATGACTTTACCAAGTCAAAAACTTGAGGACACTTGTTTTTTTTTAAATGTCTCTGTTCCTTTTCAAATCTGATAATTTTGCTTGTATGATCATACATTCTATCACCATGATTTTCTCCCAATCCTGAAATCGATTCCTTGAAGTGGAGAGATTTTGTGAATCCAAATCCTGAAATGGATTCCTTGAAGTGGAGAGATTTTGTGAAGTTGTCAATAGAAGAAGAGTGTGTGCGCGTTTCTATTGTCATGGATATTGATGAAAATTGATTGTTAGATAACTAAAATTTTGATTTATGATTGTTTGTTGCAGAATCTTATTACATGTTTTGAAAAATTGTGTGCAAATAGATTAAGAATAGATTGCAAAACTCGTTATAAAAATTATCATTTTTATTTCACAAGTTGTTATTTACGTTACATATTCAATAAAACTGTATGTTTAAAAACGGATTAAGAATGATTTTAAATAAACAAGTCGCAAATCTCATTAAACAAGTGATAAATTTCACTACGCAAGTTGTTAATCCCATTAACATGCTTAATAAAATTTGTGTGTAAATGGATTAAGAACAAATTGTAAAACTCGTTACAAGAACTGACACTTTCATTTCACAAGTTGTTATTCACATTACATGTTTAGTAAAATTATAAGTAAATGGAATAAAAATGGTTTCAAGTAAACAAGTTGCAAATTCTCTGAAAATAGGTTACAAATCCCATTAACCAAATAGTAAATTTTACTAAGTAAGTTATGAATCTCATTACATATTTAGTAAAATTTGTTTGTAAATAGATTAAGAACAAGTTATAAAACTCATTATGAGAACTATCACTTTTATTCAGCAAGTTGTTATTTATGTTGTATGTTTAGTAAAATTGTGAGCGAATAGATTAAAAATAATTTCAAATAGACAAATTGCAAATTTCTTGAAAAAAATGTTGTAAATCCCATTAAACAAGTGGTAAATTTCACTACACAAGTTATGAATCTCATTACATGTTTGGTAAAATTTTGAGCAAATGGATCAAGAACAAGTTGCAAAACTTGTTCAACTTGTTATGAGAACTAGTACTTTCATTTCACAAGTTGTTATCCACATTACATGTTTAGTAAAATTGTAAGCGAATAGATTAAAAACAATTCCAAATAAACAAATTACAAATATCCTAAAAGCATATTAAAAATCTCTTAAAAACAGGTTGCAAATTTCATTAAGCAAATGCTAATTTTCACTACACAGGTTGTGAATCCTCGTACATGCTTAGTAAAATTGTGCGCAGATAGATAAAAAATAGTTGCAAATAATTGCGCAATAACAGTGATTAAGTATGTATTTGTAAATAAATTCCATATACAACCATAAGTCAAATATCATAATAATAGTTAGACGATATATATCAATTTTCATCAATATACATGACATTTGAAACGTGTACACACTCTTCTTCCATTGACAACTTCATCATAGGATTTCACAACTGGACTATTGATTTTAACAACACTAACCATAATATTTGCACATAATCCTCACAGCCATGTAATCGCTTGCCACCATTTTTTTATTTCAATATGCCAATCTTTCATCCTCATCAAATATTCAATCAAAACCCTCCTCACCAATAAACCTATCCCTCTTTAACGATGAAAAAGCCACAAAAATGAAGAACTCAAATCCCATTATCAACTTCTACTCACTTATATAATACTGCATGTTCACTCCTTCTCATCTTTCAAACCCACTTACTCACAAGCAAAACCCATCCAAATGAAAAATGTTTACAAAATGATGATTGTCAGAGAGTAAGATAATAGTATTTTGAAAGGTAAATGACTCACTTTCTTCTTTCCAGCATTAAGCGTGTTGCTCCAAGCTTTTTTCTTTTTTTTTTTGTTTTCAAGTTTTCATTCTTTATGCGTTGCTTCAACATCTTGCTGTGAGTATTTTCATATTCAGCAGTTTTTTCTCTTGCTTTATGAGTATTGTAGTTACTTTAGCACCACATGAAAAATCTTATATTTATAGGGAAAATTACTGTAGAGTCCCACAGAAGACAATTTACTACCAGAAGGTCCCATGAAATCCCCAAATTCCTCATAAGTCCCCAGGGACCTCTGGGTAAATAATTTGAGTTGTGATATTACGTACTTGCCCTCAGTCATTGATAAAGGAAAGAAAAGAGGGAGAGACGCTGATTGGCTTCATTTAGTGCGGTTGTTTGTTATGCATGCACAAGGAAGAGAAGCTTCTGAAAGAAAGAAGGGAGTTATGCGCTGGTACTCCATCGCAGGCCAGCGATATTATTTCTTCATCTTCTTGGTACGTCTCATCATTAACAACATTTCTCTTCTTCTGTACACAACCAGTGTCAAGTTTAATGTTGGTCTGAAAAGTTGATTGTGTGTTGATATGTGGGTATTAAAGATGTGATTCAACTCACTAGAAATATTAAGGGAGGCTCATTTTAGTCATATGTGGTTTTAATCATGTTAGGTGTGGTTTTACTATGTGTGGCTAGGGTTAGAAAGCTAATGCTCTGTTTTTCGGTGAATGAGGCTCTGTTTTTCGGTCACTGATGCTGTGTTGCTGATGAAGATGAGTGGAAAATAACAGATATTTATTATTGTAACCCCTCAAATGCGATGGTTAAATGTGTTGTTAATGGGTACATCGAAGGTTGTTAACATAACTGTATGACTTGTTATTAACAACCAGTCGCAGCTTTAATGCTGATCTGAAAAGTTGATTGGGTGTTTATACGTTGGTATTAAGCATGTGATTAAGCTCTCTAGAAATATCAAGGGAGGCTCATTTTAGTCATATGTGGTTTTAATCATGTTAGGTGTGGTTTTACTATGTGTGGCTATGGTTAGAAAGCAATGCTCTGTTTTTCGGTGAATGATGCTCTGTTTTTCGGGCAATGATGCTGTGTTGCTGATGGAAATGAGTGGAAAATGACAGATATTTATTATTGTAACCCCTCAAATGCGATGGTTAAATGTGTTGTTAATGGGTACATCGAAGGTTGTTAACATAACTGTATGACTTGTTATTAACAAGTGATTGTGGCAGGTTGATATCCAGGATGGCAACTTCCAGTGCAAAGCAATTGTTTTGCTACCTCCATATAGGAGGACAATTTATTAATGGTGTAGAAGGTGAAACGCAGTATGTTGGAGGTGGTGTGAGAACAAGAATGATAAAAGAAGGGACATCATATGGAGAATTTAGAACAATGGTGGCATCAATTGTGGGAAAAGAAAGTAATGGAATGGTTATGAAATTCACAGTAACCTTTGATGAGTGTACATTTGTGGACCTTGTAGATGATGAAGGAGTAGAACACTTGATTAACTTCAATGGCGACAGTGGTCATGTATATATAGGAGAAAATGGAGATCAAAATTCACAACTAACAAGGGATGTTGTAATAGAAGAGCAACATGTGTAAGTTGTGTTATTTAAATTTCGAAGTAATATTAGCTATTGTCAACTGTTGTGCATAAGTTGTTATTATAGTGATCGAAGGTTGTCATTAACGACCCCTTGACCTGTTCTGTTATGTAGGATGGAAGACTTGTTCGGAGGTTCAGATACATTGTCCATGTCTCCACCTAATGTGGTTAGTGAAGACCCACTATTGTTGCCATGTGGTTCAGAAATGATGCCAACCCCAATTCCGGAAATGAATTCAATAAAGTGGAAGGGTTTGGTTATCGGAGAAGGACAGATTTTTCCTAATGCAGTGGCTCTTAGGCAAGCACTGTATAGGTACAGTATTGCTGTGAAGTTTTCATACAAGTTTGTGAAGAACAATCAACAAAAGATCATTGTGAAGTGTATGGCGGAGGGATGCCCGTGGTATATGGGTGCATACTCAATGGGACAAAGACAAGATTCTGAGTTGTTAATAATTAGAACCTTAAGAAGTGAGCATGTGCATTATGCACAGGACAGCTTGGTTGTATCTCACTCTAGAGGGTCAAACTTAACATCATCAATCATGATAGATTCTTTGAGGTGTAATATAGACAAGAATGCTAATGAACTTAGAAGAGATATGTATAGAGAATATGGGGTGCGACTGAATTATAGTCAAGCATACAGGGGTAGAGAAAGAGCATTGAGGGAAATACATGGTCGTGCACAGGATTCATACATGGCGATTCCCTGGATTTGTCAAAGGCTCATTGAAACTGATCCAAACACAAGTGCTCGATGGGAAGGGTTGGATAGTAACAGATTTCAGAGGGTGTTCATTGCTTATGGATGCTCAATTAATGGATTTTTAGAAGGGTGTCGACATATACTTTATATAGACGGCTGTCATCTAAGTGGTCCTTACAGGGGGACATTGATTTCAGCTAATGCATATGATGCAGACAATGAACTATTTCCATTAGCATATGCTATAGTTAGTGGGGAGACATATGATGATTGGGCTTGGTTTCTCCAGAACATCAAAGACATCACAAGATCAGTGGAGACAACGATAGTTTCAGATCGGAATAATGCCATTATAGGTGCTGTGCGAACAATATTTGGTGGCGAGAGACATGCTTTTTGTTATAGGCATGTGAAAGAAAATTTTAGTGCACATTATTTAAAAATTAACCGAGGCAGGGGACGAGTTTCAGGTACTTCAAAGGACGTTGCATTGAAAATGCTGGATGGAATCGCCTATGCAAGGATTGAGGATGAATATGTTGCTGCAATGGGGAAACTTAGATCATTCTGTCCACAATTGGCTGATTGGGTTGACACTCAAGGAGATGTAGATCGGTGGGCTTTAAGCAAATTCCCGTTTAAGCGATGGGATAACATCACTACTAATGTTGCGGAGTCGTTTAATGCCTGGATTTTGAAGGAGAGGAAGCACAATGTGTCAGTTCTCATACATGAGCATATGGAGAAATTAGCCAAGAAGATGGTTGCAAGCAAAATGGCAATGGAAAATTGGACAAATGGCGTTGGGCCAAATATTGAGTCCAAGTTGCAAGAAAAAGTAGCAAGAGCGGAGAATATGCATACTGTATATTATGGAGATAACCGAGTTCAAGTTGATACTACATCTCCTACTGGAATAATTTGTGTCACTGTTGATCTCACAGCTCAGAAATGCACTTGTTTAGCATGGCAAATGAGCGGACTACCTTGTGCTCATGCCTGTGCAGCGATAAAGCTACTTCATGGTAGTGTTTATGAATTTGTAGATGATTGCTATAAGCTGTCAGCCCAAGAGAAGATATATGCAAGTAGTATGAGGCCAATTGCGACACATGATTGTCCTCGTCCCGAAGCTCTCACCGTTACGCAGATGATGACGGGAACATTTTTACAGCCAGCAATCACTAAAAGACCCTCAGGGAGGCCAAAGAAAAGAAGGATTGAATCTCAATTTCAAAGTAAAAAACTTTACCACTGTGGAAGATGCCATGAGCCAGGCCACACTGTGAAGACTTGCCAGAACCCCAATCCAAGTTAAGCTTTGCTGGTGGCTTGTTGATATTTCGTTTTGTGAATGCTTGTGACAGCATTTTTTTGTAAATGTCATAACCTACACCTCAAGTTGTCCGTCATTATCCACACATGCAACACGTATGCTTTTTTGAATAGGTTGTAAATTTGGTGTAGTTATGTTGTACATATATATATCAAGTGGTAAATGACACCTGGTTGTAATCTGATATAACATCATTTCTGTATTTTTGATGTACTGGTGAATAGGTTGTAATGGACTTGTTATCAGACGCCATGCAGGTTGTCATTAGCAGTCTCAATTATGTTACTGATATAAAGTGACAATTTCTCCTACTTCCAGTGTTCAGTGATTTCTTAAGACATTCGAGCTGTGTTAAAGTCATAATATGATATGATTTGGTTAGAATTAGATCTCATGTGGAGGTTGTGGTATCCCCAGCGTCAGTTGTCAGGGGCAATGCGAAGGTTGTTAACCAATTCTGTTCGGGTTGTCAACAATCCCTGTTGAGGTTGTAAATGAATTGCTGGAATAAAAATCTGCTGTAATATGATTTGGTTCTTTTAAAGCTGTTAATGACTTTAAAATGCTCCCAATTTTTGCTATTAAGGTCGTTATATGTGCTCATAATATAATTAAGTTAACAGCTGTGTTATACCCCGACTGAGTTGTTAACCAATTCTGTTCGGGTTGTCAACAATCCCTTTTGAGGTTGTGAACAACCCCTGTTGAGGTTGTAAACAGATGTGGCAGAGAGGACTCTGATATATGCCTATGATGTCACCGTGGGTACCATTTGTTTATCCAGTCTTATTCAGTCTGCATTTGTGGCCATGATGAAAACACATGAATGCCTTTACAAAAACTTGATAACCAGTAAAGGATATCAAAACACATTAACATATCTTAACATCCAGGATTCATACATGCTCAAAGAAAAGAATAAAATGTAAACTTGACGTTCACATGTCACTATGCTGTCAAATAAATAAATGTAAATACAATATATGCTTGTCATTTATTTCTTCCTCTTGCTTTGGGGGTTTCCTCGCAGCAAAGATAGCACTTCATCGCCATGCAGGTTGTTCCGATGAGTCACGAGCCACCACAAGCATCCAACCTTCAAGTCATGGATTTCTTCAGGGGAGTACTTAGGCATTGTGTAGCCGTCATCACCATACTCAGTGCCGTCCCATGTTTGTAACCAGCTCAACACATGCACCCCACAAGAGTCCCTACAAAGGAAAAACAAGTACTTTAGTGAATGAACATTAGCTCCCAAAAGTTGAGACACAAGTACTTGTTGTGTTGAAAAATAACTCACGTGTCAGATTGCACATGAACTTTTGCCCATGTGACTTCCTCGTCAATCTTGTCCTCCTCCGCAAACAGTGATGGCTTCAGCACACGAAGCACTTGGCAGAAACAATCTCTCTGCAAAAAAGGGACAAACAGAAGAAACAAGTTTGACAGTTGTGAATGACAAGTTATCAGGAAGCATTAACAACCTTCGCTGTAGCGAATGACAAGTAATCAGCAGGCATTAACAACCAGGACAGTTAAGCAGACAAGCAACCATAACGCATTAACAAGTTATAGAATGAATGTAAAGTTGTGCATACAATCCCTCTCGCCATGAATTGCTTAGGATCTATCTGTCCTCTCTTCTTCCCTTGCTTCCTTTGTGGTTTCTTCCCTGTTTTCATTGCTTCTTCTTCCTCTCTTTGTAATCTCAACATCGTCAAATTGTCCACCAACGAGTCAAGGGCATAGAAACGCATGGTTCTTACATCCATCACGTAACAGAACCAATGGTAATTGAAAAGGGTGGGGCCAAATATGAAGTCACAGTCTCCAATGTTATATCCTATGTGCTCCGGTAAGATTTCATGTTCATGTTTTTCCATGCTCCACCTAAGAGGATTAGCGGCCATTGTTTGCATTAACTCGGGTGTAAAAATGTGCCTACTGACACGACTGTGGTTCTCTTTTTCATCTCCCACCAAGGTTCTCGCCACCATAGACATGAACTATATCACACATACAAACAGTTAGTCATGATCATAATGACATTCGCAGTTCTCTATCTATATAAACAACTGTCTTACCCTGTCGTTCATCCATTTCCTGTCTTGTAGGCAGCAAAGCTCAGCACGTGTCAAGAAGTACCCATACATCTCTACAATGTACCTGCAGCAAAAGGAACAATGAGCACAAGGGTTGTATGTGTAAAATTGTTGTCAATCAGTTGTCCCAATTACAATCAGTCCCAACACTTACTTGGCACCTTCATCTTGATCACATCTTCTCGTGCACATCTGGAATAATTCCTCTTTCTCGTCAGCTTTTCTCTTGCCACGGCCTTTTTTCACCTCCTCTAACCAGGGAGATTTGATTGCACGGCTTCTCACCCGTGTTGATCTTCTTACATCCATTTGCCCTTGTGCTTGCTGGTCCATTTCATCCTTTTCCTCCATTTCATCGCCTACACCCTTATCCTCTTCTGCTGCTGCATCACTAGACTTGTCTTGTGTTTTTTCTTCTCCATCATCCTCTGATCCAGAGTGACTCCCTTCTCCTTTCTCCTCAGGTTGAGATTGACTCTCTTCTTCACGCGAAGCACTTTTGCCCTCTTCTTTATCATCTCCTTCTGGTTCACTCTGTTGTTCCTCTTGTGACAAAATTGAATCTTTTGGGCTTCCTTTACCTTCTTCACCGGTTTCTTCATCTTCAGTTGCCTTCTCTTTGTCATCTTCGCTACTTACTGCTTCCACCACATCTTCCTTGTCAATCTCATCCGTCAACCTCAACTGCAGGGAAACCAACTCTTCTCCAATTGTCGACACCAACCCTTCAACCATGGTCATCAACCTTTCATACGTTCTCTTGATTTCCTGCAAAACAACAGTAATGAAAGTTATCATTACTCCAAATTCTACACAGCACCAAAATAAGCTTCACATGATTTACTTACAGGGTGAGTTAGCTTTATTCCTGTGTTGGATGCACTTGTTGAAGCCCCACCGACACTCGGAACGCCATGCAGTATGCCTCTGTCGCTATTCTTTTCTGATTTCACTCTTGCCTTCACTTTTTCCTCATCCCAATAAGTAATGGCATTTTCATTTTTTGCCGCCTTTTCTTTTCCGAGAGGAAAGTGTTGTAGGCAATAAATCTGCATGTGAAGTTAATGATAACTTAGATATACAACAACATCATCCAAACAGGCCACTGACAACATAAACAGCGGAAAATCACAACCTACACACTGCCCAATAACAACATACACAGTGACCAATCACAACCTACACACTGCCCAATAACAACATACACAGTGACCAATCACAACCTACACACTGCCCCATAACAACATACACTGTGACCAATCACAACCTACACATAAGCCTGTCACAACATACATTTACGCCATGCACAACATGTACAGCATCCAGTGACAACCCATACTCAACAGAATGACAACACGAACAGACTGCAATTACAACCTATACATAACCAGGTGACAAACCAACACATCCTAATGACAACCTGCACACAGCACAATAACAACCTCTACACCAGCCAGTCACAACATATCCATAACCAGTTCACAGCGTACATTTCTCCAACTGACGACATAGAGTAGTAAATAACAACATACACAGTGACCAATCACAACCTACACATAACCCTGTCACAACATACATTTGCGCCATTCACAACATGTACAGCATCCAGTGACAACCCATACTCAACAGAATGACAACACGAACAGAATGCAATTACAACCTATACATAACCAGGTGACAAACCAACACATCCTAATGACAACCTGCACACAGGACAATAACAACCTCTACACCAGCCAGTCACAACATATCCATAACCAGTTCACAGCGTACATTTCTCCAACTGACGACATAGAGTAGTAAATAACAACATACACAGTGACCAATCACAACCTACACATAACCCTGTCACAACATACATTTGCGCCATTCACAACATGTACAGCATCCAGTGACAACCCATACTCAACAGAATGACAACACGAACAGAATGCAATTACAACCTATACATAACCAGGTGACAAACCAACACATCCTAATGACAACCTGCACACAGGACAATAACAACCTCTACACTCCAGTCACAACATATCCATAACCAGTTCACAGCGTACATTTCTCCAACTGACGACATAGAGTAGTAAATAACAACATACACAGTGACCAATCACAACCTACACATAACCCTGTCACAACATACATTTGCGCCATTCACAACATGTACAGCATCCAGTGACAACCCATACTCAACAGAATGACAACACGAACAGAATGCAATTACAACCTATACATAACCAGGTGACAAACCAACACATCCTAATGACAACCTGCACACAGACAATAACAACCTCTACACTTCACAGTCACAACATATCCATAACCAGTTCACAGCGTACATTTCTCCAACTGACGACATAGAGTAGTAAATAACAACATACACAGTGACCAATCACAACCTACACATAACCCTGTCACAACATACATTTGCGCCATTCACAACATGTACAGCATCCAGTGACAACCCATACTCAACAGAATGACAACACGAACAGAATGCAATTACAACCTATACATAACCAGGTGACAAACCAACACATCCTAATGACAACCTGAACACAGGAAAATAACAACCTCCACAACATACAGTCACAACCTACACATCAGCTAATCACAACCTACAGTTGTGTCATTCACAACATGCACAGCAGCCATTGACAACCCACGATAAACCGAATGACAACACGAACAGAAGGCAATTACAACCTATACATAACCAGGTGACAAACCAACACAATCCATTAACAACCTGCACACAGTACTATAACAACCTTGACACCAGCAAATCACAACCTATACATAAGCAGTTGACAGCATAGTAAATAACAACCTACACAGCACATTGACAACAGAGTAGTAAATAACAACATACAGAGCAACCAATCACAACCTACACAGCACATTGACAATAAACTAACATCAAAGTAAATGAATCATACCCACACTTACCATTAGGAAGTACATGCAACCTCCCACATTTTTCGTCCCATCAGCTTTTCCTTTCTTCTTTCCTTTCTTGAACTCTGCAATTGAGTTGCAGAATTCTTTCAAAACTAAGCTGCTCCAATCATAGTGTCCTAAACTATCCTTTGTCACCACCATGACTTTCAACACTTTATCACTCACCCATACACTAGAGCCAGGACACAAGAGGACTCCTAGTGCATACATAACAAAAAGGAATTCAAACTTTTCTTCCTCTTTTCCTTCAATCAACCATGTTCCTATTGTTTTGTATGGCACTTTCCCGTAGTCACTCCTTAATTTCTTGAACGTTTCATCTTCATTCTCCACATTTATTTTAATATCTTCCCCCTTAAATGGTAGACCCATCAATTCATTTACATCTTCGGGCCCCACTAAATGCGTCTTCCCTCGAATTGAAATTTGCCTACTTACAGGGTCAAACACACGGATCAATTCACCACAAAAATCTCTATAGATCTGTGAGCAGCATATGTCAACCAATTTATCAAAACCTATTCTTTTCAGTCTTTCCATCTTCTCTTTACTTTTCTTTAATTGCTTGCAGACTTCCATAAATTGTCCCGGAGCACAGCGTGTGTGAAAGGGAACAATATAATTCTTCCCTTTTGGTGGGACTCTCATTTCTTTAGCCCTTTCACCATATTGTTCTTTCTCCTCTTCTGTTAAGTTCCCCCAAGCCTTTTTCACAGAGTTAGTGCCCTCTTCAAAAGACTTAAACTTCTTCTTGTTCTGCTCATAAAACTCTTCAGTGAATAATATGTATCCGGAGAAATTCCTAGCCCTTTGTCCATCTTTACTCTTACTCTTTTTAGTCATTTTGTTCGACTGCAAAAAGGAAAAAAAATTACTATCATCAACATATATTTTAAAATAGTAAGTATCTTCAACACCACCAAATTATTCACTAATCAACAAAATCAAAATATATCCCTTTGGATGACAGAAAGCAATGAACGGCAGTAAATAATATGGATCACAAATCAATCCACCAGAATGAATTTCCCTTCATTGGTTATAGTATAGAGCCAATAGGTGCTATATCCAACAAGCAATTCCCTTTCTGACCTTATGGCCAAATTAACATTCCACCATGGAGCCCACCATAAAAAGCCAAACAAAACCTTTATTATTTTATTGCCGAACAAATCAATTACATAAAGTTCTCCCTTTTAATTCAGCAATATTAACAATAACTGATTGCTGCGTTTAAAAAGCTCTACCAAATCAAATTTTTGACAATTTTAACCAGTGTTCTTCAAACTGATCTCTAATATAACTTTGTACCAACCAGCCCCAACTTTTGCCCCTAACTTTTATTCGCATGTCAGATCATTGTAATATCCACATACATCACATTTCTAATATCACAGTGAAAATACAAGTCACGGTTATCACTGGTTCCATATATAAACACACGAAACAACCGAACATTCCAAACCACTTCAGGTCATCGAGCAGCTTTTACGAACAATCAACAATTCAAATGTTCAAACATTCCAAACCAAACATTTTTCAAAATATGACCAAGAAGCTTCAAATTGTCAAATATTCTAACCGAGAGAGACTAGTTGTCTGGAGATTGAGGCGTTAGTAGAGAGACCACCGGACTGTACCAGAGAGTTCACGGCGTCGGAGCAGACGGCAACTGAGTGCGGACCAGAGAGGGATGGAGTGCTGACCAGAGTCGGTCGGACCGTGCTGGAGATTGAAACCGTTCAATGCGTCGGAGAAGACGGCGACGGCGGGCGGACGAGAGACCGACGGACTGCGGACGACAGACTGACGGCGTGCAGACCCGAGACCGATGGACCGCGCAGGGGATTGAAGGCGTTGGACCAGAGAGTGACCGAATGCGGAGCACCGACCGACAATGTACCAACCAGAAACTAACAGACCTCGCCGGAGATTGAACCTGTCGGAGCACACAAGGATAAAGCACCAACGACACGGCGGCGGAGTGTGAGCGGGCGACGGAGTGTGAGCGCGCGGCCGATTTCGCGAAGATGAAAACCGAAACGATTTTGAGTGTGCTTCGGTTACTTTCTCTAATCAAAAAGGGTAAGAAAGTAATTGCAAGTTTCAAATTTTTTGCTATAAGGTCCCTTGGGACCTCATAGGAATTTGGGGATTTCATGGGACCTTCTGGTAGTAAATTGTCTTCTGTGGGACTCTACAGTAATTTTCCCATATTTATACCTCATGATTATTTGGACATTTTACTTTTTATTTAGATTCTTTTTTGGTCTTTTTAATTTTTATAAGGTATGTTATGATGATGTTCCCGCGCTTTTAGTACACTTTTCAGCTTCCGAGGCGCATCCCGGTTGCCTTTTTCCAATGTGCATGTTTCATCGTATCCAAGATGAACTCCTTCTTTTGTCCATTGGATATTACGTCTCATGGAACATCTTGCATTTTTCTACGTTTTGTTTTTCCTTTGCCAACCGTCAGCATCGGCTCGCCCTAGCGCAAGCTCCTTCAGTCGGCTGCTCACCTTTGAACTTCTGAGCTTCTCGCCGGATCCTCAGGTTACTCCTCTTTTATTCTTTTCATTTGTTTCTTTCTTCCCTTCTCATCTCTATCTCTATCTCTATCTCTATCTTCCTCCTAGTTTATTCTTTTCCTTCCCTTCTTTCTCCTTGGCTGTGTGCACTCTCCCATTTGCCCTCGCAGCGACACCCTCACTCTTCATGTCTCTCTTAGTCTTTCGACGAACAACGGGGCATCTTGAATTTCCTCTTTCGACTCTCAGCTTCTCGCCTCTCTCCGTCTCTTGTTTGAGCCACATAACATGGAGTCTCGTCTGAGCCCCATTGAGTCACCGACGACGTCTCGTTCTCATCACTCTTGTCTCAGCCCCTCCAACGACGGCCATTATTGCAGGTAATGACTTAACGACTTCAGAACTTCTGGGTGAGCAAATATGCAAAAGCATTTTCCGTTCTGTTTATTCTCTTAGCGAGCAAATGTGCAAATGCTTTTTTCATTCTGTTTATTTCCTTTGATTCCTCGAGTGAATACGTTGGAAATATTGAATGAATTTTCTCGGGTACGTATTTTTCTGTCTCTGTTTATGCTGGCCTTGTTAAACTCTGTTAGCTTGCTGGTAAAAATGATATGCCTCTTGTGGAATCAAAAATCATCACCGTTATCTTCTAGTTTTTTAATAGAAGGAAAAAGAAGCAAGAAATGTACACTGCAACTCTCTTTTTCTTACTAATTTAGTTTCCACCTCGCATTGATGGGAAGAATTTAATAGCTTCGGGTTTCAAGGGTGTCACTCTCTGTTAGCGAGAAGGAAAACAAAACGGGGATCAATTTATTCATTAAACATCATGAAAGAATGATCATTTGATATATATTTGTCCGGGTTTTGTTTTGTTTCTCTTTTCAATTATGACATAATACGTGTTATGATTTCTCACATGCCGTTTTTTGAAGATATTGATCAGCTTTATATTGTAAATTTCAGATTTGGGTCTATCAACATGACATGTTCAGTAGTAAGCAGTGATAATCTTTCTTCTGTAATGAGGCAATCTCAGGTTGGAAATGCATCAAAAGAGAAGAATGTGCATGAAAATGCCTCAGATAAACCTCAAATCATGACAAGTGCAGAAGTAAGCTTTAGAAAGAAAAGAAAAAGGAAGAGGAGGCCAAAGAAAGGACATGGTGCTACTGAAAGCAATGATAATCTTTCTGCCGTGCCAAAAGATGCTTTTTAACTGAAACCTGTACTGCTGCTTTAGCTGTGCCTGCAATGCATCCAGATGAACACTCTCTGAATTCTGTAATGAGGCACTCTCAGGTTGACAATGCATCAAAAAAGAAGAACGTGCATAGAAAGAAAAGATGGAAGAAGATATGGAAGAAGATGCGAAAGAAAGGACATGATGCTACGGAAAGCAATCATAATCTATCTGCTGTACTGAGTAATGATAATTTTTCTGCTATACCAAAAGAGAAGAATGTGCTTGAAAATTCCTTGGAGAAATCTAAGATTATGACAAGTGCAGAAGTAAGAGTTGGAAAGAAAAGAAGTAAGAAGAGGAGAAAAAAAGCACGCGATGCTACTAAAAGAAATGATAATCTCTCTGCTGTTCAAAAAGATGCCTTCTCAACTGAAACATCTACAAGTGCTTTGGCTCTGCCGCCAACTCATCTTGATAAACACTCTCTGAATTCTGTAATGAGGCAAGCTCTAGTTGAAAATGCATCAAAAAAGAAGAAAGTGAAGAATAGAGGTAAGAGGAGGCGGAAGAAACGACATGATGCTAGCGAAAACAACAATCTTTCTGCTATTCCAAAAGGCACATTGTCAGTTGAAACTTCTACAGTTGCTATGGTTATGCCTCCATCACATCCATTTCAACACCCTGTGGATCCAATAATTGGGCAATTTCTGGGTGAAAATGAAAGAAAGGAGTTTCCTGATTCCAACTATCAAAGTGACTCTCTACCAAACCTCACTAGTGTGTTACCGAGCCACTATGTCTCTCTTGAGCAAACCCCAGTCAATGCCATTAATTACATTTTTGAAGAACCCCAAGGTAAGTGAACATTTAGCGCAATATGTTTTTTCTCCTTTCCTTTACTTGAGTTTATTGGTATTCTAATTTGCAGTGAAGGCAGTTGATACTGAGGCTCAGCAAATTGAGACAGTGTCTAGTCCGGTTGATGCTTTACTAGCTAGCCAATTTAATCATGACCCAGTCAAGGAGCCTCTATAACAACTACAGCAATTACCTTCTGTAGAGCTTCTTGCTTTTAACCTGGGCACTTCCGGAGAGTTGCTATACTCTTCCCAGCAAGTTGAGCCAGTCTGTCGGTCAAATAATGAAGCTTCTCTGTATGGCCCTGTTAACCCTGCACTAATGGAGGTTACAAATCCTGCTGTTGTTCATCCGGCCTCAATTTTTGAACTTGATTCGTGTAGACCCCTTGCTGCATTCAAAACACAATTATTAGACCCAACTCCTTCAGAGATCAATAATCATCTCACACAAATTGTAACCCAATCAATGGACAGGATGCATTCAGCTCTAGTCGCTGATCCATTAAAGAATGAGTTGGACAGATTACTTGGAGAATCAGAGCAAACCATGAAACACCATAAAGAGACGGTTAGTTTCTGTTGCGCATAAACGGTTTTGCCTTGGCCATGCATGGTCTATGTTATTCTATCTTTACCTCTTCACTTCTTTTAATGTAACTATTTCTGTTACTTGGGCAGAAATTGCGGCTCAAATCTGATGGTGAGAGAGAAATTGAGGAAGTTCACAGGAAGTATGATATCAAGTTACAGGAGAATGAGCTTGAGTTTCAACAAAGAAAGAAGAACCTGGATACACGTCTAAGCTTAGTTCTCATGAACAAGTTATGGGCAGAGGCTTTTAGTTCTAAATGCATGGATCTTGAAGTATTTGGGGTACCAGAGATTCAGCAAGGTATATTACTTTATTAGGAAATGTTGAAACTTTAGTTCATTTTATATTTGGTACCATGGCCTTGGGGCCAAAACGATTTTGCATCAGCTATGGTCTCACTTGATTTGGAGGTTGAATGTATGTGGTCTTTTATGAGCAGCATTAACTCTTAAATTTCAGCAAAGTTTATGATGAGTTCTCAGTTTTTAGTGAGATTTAAGTGTTATAGGGAATGGTTGGAATGTTAGCCTCGCCTTGATATGCCAGTTGACATAGAAGTGCTAACAAGAATAGGGATGTAGACAAATGGAAGGAAGGAGGAGGGAAAGAGGCGATAACAAGCCAAGAGAACTTTATTAATTGTTACTCTGACTTTAATCACTAAAGGCTTCATGTAGAACTCGAGGTAAATCCTAAGATGATCAATTAGTAAGATCATTTACAAAATGAAAATTTAGGTGGACAAAACGAAAATAAAATACAAAATAAAATCAGTTACATCATTTTTAAGGTTTATTCTTAATACCTAATTTTCTCTTCCATTTCTCCATTAATGTGCTTGCTTTTGAAACCATGTCCATAGTACCAGGAATGTGCGCACACATCATATATATGGATGCTTGTAGTACTGATTTTCCTATGATTTTTCCTGACCATTTTTTTTAATCATCAGACTCAAGTTTTAAACAGCAAAGTGATACAAGGCCTTCTTCTACCCTTGCTGCAAGTCCACCTCATGGGCCTCCTGCATCTAACCCGCAACATTTCGCCACTGCTGCTATCTCTCAGACCATGGTGCCACCTCCTGCATCCAGCATGCAGACATTCTCTGCTCCAGCAAGCTCACAGATTTTGGTGACACCTGTGCCTACTGCGGCTAGCTCTTCACCGTTGGTGCCACCTTTGCCCACTACAACTCGCTTACAGACCATGGCGCCCCCTCAACTGGCTGCTTACAATGCACCTCCAAGGCCACCCTGCAACAACTCCATTCCTCAATCGGCAAACCATCAAGCTGGTACAGGGTTATGCGCCACTCCGCACCATCTCTAGCCTTATAGACCCTCGACATCTTTGCCTAATTCTTGTCTCCCTGCTCCTGCACGTGACGTGTGGAGTAAACAAGCTCCTAATAGCATTCCTACAATGACCTCATTACCTAACTATGCTCGACCCACACTTCCAACCAATATATCTTATCCTCATAATAGGGTTCAACGGCCGGAAATTCCTTCAAGGTTACCCAGGCCTAGCTTCTCAGCCAGGGAGCCAAAAGAAGGATGGTAGTTGTCAAGTGGGCATGAATCTGCCAAATACTCTGTTATGTTCATCAAATGTGACATCATTGCAACAATCTCGAATTTGGCCCCCCCTAGTAGCATGCGGGATGATTCTGTTCAGACAAGCCTGTTTGTCAGATTAGGACTAACTAATTAGAAAGGATTTGGTTTTCAGCTATTTTGTCCTGACACGATATATAGCCGGCTGTAAATTCTGCTTTAGTTGTGTTTGAGGCCGCTGATTCTGGGTGGCTATTGATGTGTGCTGTAAGGCCGTTATATTAACTTTTGATGAAAATGTACAAATGTGTAATTGATTGCCTTGGTAAATGAAAAATCCAAAAGTAATTGTCTTGGATCTGGTTCTTGGGGTTGCTTGAGCATGATGTGGAGCATGGTGGAAGCAGCTAGATCGTAGGGCCCTCCATTTGCTGTAGGTGTGTCCGTGGAAGTAGACAATTTCTATTTTCATTTAAACATCTACTTGCATCCTGTTTTCCCAGCTCTTGAAGAAAGGGAGCTTGAAAGTTCGTTTGCTATGTATATATGAAATCGGATATAATTTTTTTATTTGATATTAGTCATGACCGATCAATATTGAAAGATCATACAAGTGGTATGAGAGCTCAACACATCAAGATGATTAGGAATTGTGAGTTAAACATGTTATTATAGAAAACCTTTTTGATATACAATATTGTTGGTCTTGTTTGTAGGTTTGCTATTGTTTGGATCATAAAAATATCTTAAATATCAAATTTTTTGAAAGAATTTTTTGTCAAAATGATTGTAGAAAAATAATTTTTTGTTGTGCTTAACATCATTTGCATTAATTAAAAAAAAATCATCAACCCAATGTGCATAAAATATGCAAGTTCCTTCATTAAATTATAGGCTCATAAAATCAGTTTATAATATATAGTATAAAAACAGAAGTTAATATTATTAATTTACACAATCCATTGATTGAGCTCTAGCCCTTTTTTCATTACATATGCTCACTGTCAAACAATTCATTGGGCATATCTTTCAAACATCAATGCCCAATATGGCTTGGTTGTTTCTCAATCCAGTTCAATCTCTCTTCCTTCTCGGATTTGAAGGTATGGCTAAAAAATACTTTAAGCCAACTTCAAAAGGATAAAGAGGCATCTCTTATACAGGGCATAATTATTGTTATCAATGTTATTCGGGCAAATTGCAACTGGGCATTGCATCATGGCCAAATCATTTATCCTTCAAAAGTTATCGGGGAAAATTTGGGAATGCTTTCATTTACTGCTCTCCATGAAAAGAGGTTCAAGGATGTTCGATCAAAGGTCGCCTCTGAGCATATTACTCAAGCTGAAAAGAAGATCCTTGAACCTCTTTTGATGGACTGATTATCATTCTTCTCAAGCTGAAAAGATGGAAAGGCAACAATGGCTTTCAAGCCATCACATGTTTTGAGGGTTCAATAGTTCATCAATTCATTTGGAGGAAAACTAAGTCAGCAAGTACCTCTTTCTCTTATTAATGCCTCAGAACATCTCTTCTTTGGATTCGAAGATATATATCATAGCTATCCTTGACCAAGGACGCATTGCAGATTTGGTGTATGAACAAGACATGAATCTCTTTGGCCACTCTTCAATCAGTTCACATCAATGTGATCATATGGGATATTCAAGACCTCCTTAAAATTTTCTCTCTTTCAAAATTTGCAATCCTATTCCTAGTTCTTTAACAAGACTTAATTTGTTGCATTTTGGTTCTGTTTCCTTTATTTCTCTGTAAGACTTGATAATGTTTTTTTTTTTGGGCCAAAGTAGGACTTGATAATGTTAATAATATCTTTTTGTTCTTTTAAAAAAAAGTAATTTAATTTCAATATTTTGTATAGCTATTTCATTTTATATATTTTTCCTATACTTTCTCTCCCTGTTTTTTTTCCTAAATTTATGGATGTCTGTATGTTCTCAAAAACTGAATTGATTTATTTTTTTAAAAATTATGTATATATATATCTATATTATTTTATTTGAATTATTTCCTGTTCACTATTCTACTATCTTTAAGCCTCGTTTCTTTATATAATTAATAACCAGTCCACTAACCATGCAAGATATGTTTATCTATATGCAGAATACAATATCAGAAGAAAATAAAATGGTTAATAACTTGAAAATCACATATTTGATTCAATAATTACATAGTGAATATAATTGCATAGGGAAAAGATGATGCTTTCTTCTACATTATATAAGTAGATTGTGTGATAATCACATCAGATAATCTCATAGTCAAATTACAACATAATATCAAGAATAAAACATCTATAAGTTTTCAAAATTATATTATACATATATATACCCACAAATTCATTATCAACATATATGTATATAAATTCCAAACTAAAGTTTTCAATAAATTCAAATAATTCAACCAATCAATTCAAATAATGCAACCTATAAATTCAAATAAAAAATAGCAAAAAGCTCTATTGACCACTAGGGTTCATGGTTGAGGCTGGGTAGATCATGATCCATATCCAATGCCAGCCCAAAGGATGAGTGAGCTATATTTTGCAACCCGTTGCTTCGTCCTGCCTAATAAAAACCCTTGTCATTTTGGGTTAGGCTAATGTAGGCTGGGTTAGGTAGGCTTTTCTTGTCCAAGTATTGACATCTTGTTCATACTATATGTGAAAAAAAAAATCCCTAATTTAAATAAACTTTATTACTTTTATTGCTTTAATTGACAAAGAAAGATCAAATGGTGCTTCAGCTCAAACTTTACGGGTGAGGTAAGAGTTCCTCAACTAGGATTTGTGTGAATGATAATAAATATAATATATATCATTTTTTGAAAATATAATATAATAAAATCAATATCAACGCATAAAAGCTATCAAAATCAAACCAATAGAAAGCATGAAATTTCGCGTTTCCTGCGTATTCCATTTCATATTCATATCAGTTTCAAAAATCATAATTTTATAATTTATTAATATTATAGTATAAAATAGATATAATCATATATATAGTTGGCAAAAAAAATTATGTATGTATTTTTTTGGGTAGGGCAGTATGTCGTGCGCAATGCTCGACCCTGCTCCTAATTAGTTCGGCCTGATAATGCTCATCTTTTTTTCAGACTGCCTTTCTATGGGCTGGGCAAGACATTTATTTTTGGGAGAATTTCACTGTAGGACCGCAGAAGACAAATAATCTCAAAGAGCCCCCAAAACTTTCTGAAAACTCACTGCAGGACCAAAGGACCAATCTGATATTAATTTTTAGAGTGAGATTACAATAATACCCCTCCTTTTTTATTTTATTAAAAACTAAATATTTACCGGAGTTACTGTTCCGGCCACCGGCGCTCAGGTGGCCGCCGTCGGGGTCCGGTCACCGGTGGCCGGAACAGTAACTCCGGCGGGACCTCCGGTGGCCAGAGTTTTTTTGTTTAAAACAAAGTGACCAAGGAAGGGTTTGAACCCAGGACCCCTTGGCATACCAAAAGACTTATAACCACCAAGCCAAGCAACCCATTCAATCATAACATGCAAATAAAACTATATATAACAAAATAAATGCAACAATCCAAATGTAAGTGAACAAATGAAATTAGACAATTTACAAGTGGAATTCAGAAATTTGCAACAAAAATTAGGCAATTTACAAATAACATAATAGAAGTCATAACCCAAAATGAGCAAGTAAAATTTGAAGATTTACAATAAAAGTTTATGGATTTACAACCCAAATTTGGCAAACACAAGAGAATTCACAACCCAAAATGTAAGTGTTTGAGTGTAAGTGGACAAGTGAAATTAGACGATTTACAAGTGTAATTCAGCAATTTACAACAAAAATTAGACAATTTACAAATAACATAATAGAAGTCATAACCCTAAATGCAAGTGTTTAAGTGCAAATGAGCAAGTGAAATTTAAAGATTTACAATAAAATTTTATGGATTTACAACCCAAATTTGGCAAACACAAGAGAATTCACAACCCAAAATGTAAGTGTTTAAGTGTAAGTGAACAAGTGAAATTAGACGATTTACAAGTGTAATTCAGCAATTTACAACAAAAATTAGACAATTTACAAATAACATAATATAAGTCATAACCCTAAATGCAAGTGTTTAAGTGCAAATGAGCAAGTGAAATTTAAAGATTTACAATAAAATTTTATGGATTTACAACCCAAATTTGGCAAACACAAGAGAATTCACAACCCAAAATGTAAGTGTTTGAGTGTAAGTGAAGAAGTGAAATTAGACGATTTACAAGTGTAATTCAGTAATTTACAACAAAAATTAGACAATTTACAAATAACATAATAGAAGTCATAACCCCAAATGCAAGTGTTTAAGTGCAAATGAGCAAGTGAAATTTAAAGATTTACAATAAAATTTTATGGATTTACAACCCAAATTTGGTAAACACAAGAGAATTCACAACCCAAAATGTAAGTGTTTGAGTGTAAGTAAAGAAGTGAAATTAGACGATTTACAAGTGGAATTCAGCAATTTACAACAAAAATTAGGCAATTTACAAATAACATAATAGAAGTCATAACCCCAAATGCAAGTGTTTAAGTGCAAATGAGCAAATGAAATTGTCGAATTTCACTTGCAAATCTATAAACTTTTGTTGTAAATCTTCAAATTTTATTTGCTCATTTACACTTAAACACTTGTATTTGGGATTGTGAGTTCCATTATGTTATTTGTAAATTGCCTAATTTTTGTTGTAAATTGCTGAATTCTACTTATAAATCGTCTAATTTCACTTGTTCACTTACACTCAAACACTTACATTTTGGGTTGTGAATTCTCTTGTGTTTGCCAAATTTGGGTTGTAAATCCATAAACTTTTAATGTAAATCTTCAAATTTTACTTGCTCATTTGTACTTAAATACTTACATTTTGGGCTATGACTTCTATTATGTTATTTGTAAATTGTCTAATTTTTGTTGCAAATTTCTGAATTCCACTTGTAAATCGTCTAATTTCACTTGTTCACATACATTTGGACTGTTGCGTTTATTTTGTTATATATAGTTTTATTTGCATGTTATGATTGAATGGGTTGCTTGGCTTGGTGGTTACAAGTCTTTTGGTGTGCCAAGGGGTCCTGGGTTCAAACCCTCCCTTGGCCACTTTGTTTTAAACAAAAAAACTCCGGCCATCGGAGGTCCCGCCGGAGTTACTGTTCCGGCCACCAGTGACCGGACCCCGACGGCAGCCACCTGAGCGCCGGTGGCCGGACCTCCGACCTCCGGTGGCCGGAACAGTAACTCCGGTAAATATTTATTTTTTAATAAAATAAAAAGGGATGGGTATTATTGTAATCTCACTCTAAAAATTAATATCAGATTGGTCCCTTGGTCTTGCAGTGAGGTTTCAGAAAGTTTTGGAGGCTCTTTGATATTAATTGTCTTCTGCGGTCCTACAGTGAAATTTTCCCTTTATTTTTCATAGCCAAGCATCATGAATACTCCTATTGAACACCATGCGAAACAGAGGACCTTTTATTATTGTTCTTATTTCCTACATTCAATTGACTTGTCCATGGATTCACTCCCAAAGGTTGGAGAAAATTGAAGTGACCTGACGGTAAATAATTGTAATTTTAGATTATCATTATTTTTGTATGTGGCGCTGGTTATAGTAATTTTTGTTTCTTTTTCTTTTAAGTGACTTTCAAAATGTTGATTACGTTTGAATTTCATTTATTAAATCACTTATAGATATATAATTAACAAAAATGGTGTAGCTTTTATAAAGTTGTTTACATTTAATAATTATTTTCATAATTATAATCATTTAATAAATTGTTTACATATTTATAATTATTATTTAATAATTATTATTAATGAGGGCAGATAGGAGAAGCGTCCTTTGTTGAATCTTTATTGGGATTTTTTAATCGCAAAAGCAACTCTTAGGGAGTGTTTGGATAGAAACCAAACCATAGTTTCAGAAGTGCTTTTACGGATTACGAAGTAAATATGTGGAGGAGGTTACCTCGTTTTGCAGAAAAGTGCTTCTGAAACCATGGTTTTGGGGCACCCAAACAGGCCCTTAGTTGCTAATGCTGAATCGTATGATAAGGATTAAAATCATAATTTATTGGGATTTCAAAAAATCTAGTCAAAATAGGATGACTTCATAATAATTTATTTGGATTCAAATAGGTTTATTTGCCCTCACCACTTAAGCCAACAACTACTAAATCATGAGATATTAGTCCTATATATGGTATATAGTATCTCGTGCAAAAAAAAGTCATATATGAAGATTTAAATATGTTGCAATAAGTTGAAAGGATATTTTTAAATTTAAACAGAATTTTCGCTATTGTGAAATGAATCAATACAATCAAATTTTGATCCTCTGACCCCAAACGAAAAAAATCAGAACATGCTACATATAACGCGAGAAAACTGCTCTTCACGGGTGTAGAAGAATATATAATCGGTTCTCTTCTAGTTCTCATGGCACATCATCTAACTATAAATCCTGTGAACTCCTATTTAGGTGATTCCAACCTCACTTTACTATCACGCTTGGCTACCAAACGTTCCAATGTTGAGCAGATTGTTGTCTGAAATTAAATTTCAAGGAATAAATATAAAAAAAATAGCAAAAAGCTACATCGAACACCCTTTCTTATTTTATATCTAAAGGGGGAAAAAAAACTACAGCTGATACTATCTGAATTACATAACTATATCATCTCACGCCACACCATCTTTCCCAGTAGAGGGATCTGCTCAAACACACACCAAAAGAAACAGTGAAATGGAACCTTTTAAAATTTGAATCCTCAGGCTTAGTCAACCTCTTCAATCTTAGGCCCAGCGCCGGAGCCTGCAGAGCCGCTGCTGGCGCCACCACCGGGCATCTCAGCACCACCACCCATAGGCGTGTCTCCGCCAGCAGCACCACCTTGGTACATCTTGGCAATGATGGGGTTGCACAATCCTTCGAGCTCCTTCAACTTGTCCTCCAACTCATCAACCTCAGCCAACTGGTTCCTATCAAGCCACTCCATTGTCTCATCAATGGCCTTCTCAATCTTCTGTTTATCCGAAGGATCAAGCCTCCCTCCAACCTTATCGTCCTTGATCGTGTTCCTCATACTGTAAGCATAATTCTCCAATGAATTCTTAGCTTCCACCTTCTTCTTCACCTGCTCATCCTCTGATTTATACTTCTCTGCCTCTTGCACCATCCTCTCTATCTCCTCCTTACTCAGTCTTCCCTTGTCATTTGTAATTGTGATCTTGTTCTTCACTCCTGCTGTCTTATCTTCTGCAGAGACGTTCAGAATACCATTGGCATCGATGTCGAAGCACACATTGATCTGAGGCACTCCTCTTGGTGCTGGTGGGATGCCCTTGAGCTCAAAAGTCCCCAGTAAGTTGTTATCCTTGGTTCTAGCTCTTTCACCTTCATAGACTTGGATAAGGACACTGGTCTGGTTATCTGAGTAGGTAGAGAAAACTTGTTCTTTCTTGGTGGGTATGGTGGTGTTTCTAGGAATCAACACAGTCATAACCCCACCTGCAGTTTCAATACCAAGGCTCAGAGGTGTGACATCCAGAAGAAGCAAGTCTTGGACTTTTTGGTTCCCTTCACCACTTAAGATTGCAGCTTGAACAGCAGCACCATAAGCCACAGCTTCATCTGGGTTTATGCTCTTGCAGAGTTCCTTGCCGTTGAAGAAATCTTGCAGAAGTTGCTGAACTTTGGGTATTCTTGTCGACCCACCAACAAGAACCACGTCGTGAACTTGGCTCTTGTCGATTTTCGCGTCTCTCAGACATTTCTCCACTGGTTCCATGCATTTTCTGAACAAGTCCATGTTCAGCTCTTCAAATCTGGCCCTTGTGATGGTCGCATAGAAGTCAATGCCTTCATAAAGAGAATCAATCTCTATTGTTGTTTGTGTTGTGGAAGACAGAGTCCTCTTTGCTCTCTCACAAGCAGTTCTCAATCGTCTCAATGCTCTAGCATTGCCACTTATGTCCTTCTTGTTCTTCCTCTTGAACTCAGCCACGAAGTGATTCACAAGCCTGTTATCAAAATCTTCACCTCCCAAGTGCGTATCACCGGCAGTAGCCTTCACTTCAAAGATCCCTTCTTCAATTGTCAACAGCGAAACATCAAAAGTACCACCTCCGAGGTCGAAGATAAGCACGTTCTTCTCGCCGGTTCTAGAAGCTTTCTTGTCCAAACCATAGGCAATTGCAGCAGCAGTGGGCTCGTTGATGATTCTCATCACGTTAAGCCCAGCAATGGCTCCAGCATCTTTCGTCGCCTGCCTCTGTGAATCGTTGAAATAAGCAGGTACAGTGATGACCGCGTTCTTAATGCTCAGACCCAGAAACGCTTCAGCCACTTCTTTCATCTTCGTGAGAACCATGGAGGAGATCTCTTCGGGAGCAAAATGCTTCTCTTCGCCTTTGTAGTTAACGACAATCATAGGCTTGTCACCGGCGCCGGGAATCACCTTGAAAGGCCAGAGCTTCATGTCACTCTGAACAGAGGGGTCGGAGTATCTCCGTCCGATGAGCCGTTTCGCGTCGAAGACGGTGTTCTGTGGGTTCATGGCGACTTGGTTCTTG
This sequence comes from Neltuma alba, assembly GCF_004799145.2. NCBI lineage: Eukaryota > Viridiplantae > Streptophyta > Magnoliopsida > Fabales > Fabaceae > Neltuma > Neltuma alba. Next base: position 72,909 of record NW_021633858.1, read on the forward strand.
GCCGCATCGCCGATCAAACGCTCTGTGTCAGTAAAAGCTACGTAGGAAGGGGTGGTTCTGTTACCTTGATCATTAGCAATGATCTCAACACGGTCGTTCTGCCACACGCCGACGCAGCTGTAGGTGGTTCCGAGGTCGATGCCGATGGCCTTTTCAGTCTTGGACGCCATAGGTGAATGAAAGTGCTTCAACAAGAAACTATGTCAAGTGTTGCAACTGAAACAGAAGATTGTAAAAGATAAATTGGCTGGGTTTCGATAAGAGCTTGGCGAATTTCTGGTTTAAGAATATGACGGAGGTAGAAGTACCAGAGAGATTTGAATTTATAGTGATGGGTCAGGGGGCTGACGAGAAAAAATCTTGGTGGAGAAGCGAAGGTGGAAGAAGGAACTAGCCAGTGCATGAAAGTCATGAGAGAATAAGAAAGAGAAATCTAGAGAGAACGCAGAAGCAAACGCCAGAGGCTTCTGGAGAGACGTTGAGGTGGCGGCATCGTAGCAGGGCCAAGTTAGAAATAACTATGCACAGCAGGAAACATGATTTGAAGAAATATAAAATTTATTAGGTTGAAAATAATTTTATTAATCCTTTAGTGGTTCATTAAAAGATAAAATAAAAAGTGTGAAAACAATAAAAATATAATTAATATTTTCCTATATATATAAATATATAATCACTATTTGTGTGTGAAAAAGAGGGGAAATATTTTTATTCTATTTTTACTTTAGTTATGAAAACCATTTTACCTATAGTTTTCCTTAATTCTTAATTTGGTACTTGTGTTTTGTTCTTCTTAATTAAACACTCTAGTTTTAACCTCTATAATTTTGCTGTTAGTATTGTTAGCCTTTATACAAAAATTAACGATGCTAATAAAACAAAATTACAGTGTTTAATTAAGAGGAAAAAAATACACAAGTACCATATTAAAAATTAAGAAAAAAATATAAGTACTTGCAAAATGATTTTCCTTTTATTCTCCATTTAATATGTGTTTTGGTCATAAATAACCAAAAAAAAATACATGAAATTTGGAATAGACAATTTGAAGGCCAAAGTTATGGTAGTTTCTCCGTCTAATTTGCTTATAAAACAATTGAAAATCTAGACTATAATTTGAGAATGGCTCACTAACGAATAAAATTAAACCTTACTTCTAGTGAGCTTCATGAAAGTGTCTTTAAACAAAGTCTATAAGCACATAAAATAGGCAGGATGGGAGGGGATGAAGAAAATCCTTTCTTGTGTCTTTTGAACAAAATAGCACGGGACAACTTTTCCATCTCGAGGATGTTGAGCTATTCAGGAATGGAATGCATATGTGAACAGAGAAAATTCTAAATTCAATTTTCACCAATTGAGGAAATGTTATAGTTGTTGCCGACATTTCTTCTCACAACATAACTTACCTGCTAGAATACAAAATCTAGAACCACAACCAGACATATATATTGAAGATTGATCCACAGTAAATAAGTACACTTCAAAGATAAGATATAGACATTTCGAGGATCGTTCTGTGTCTCATTCTGTCCCTTATTCTGTTTGGTTTCCTTTGGTTCCGCCTTGCAATTTTTTGGGTTGGGACCAACCCATCCCAACATGATTGCGACTTGGACAATATAGACATGAACAATCCCAACGTAAGGAAGTGGCATTTGTCCAAAAAAACATGTCCTTTCAGCTGCGATAACCCAGCACCACTTTACAGATTTTTAGAGATAAGATGTTGGGCTCAAATTAGTTGAGTCAAGATTTAATACCTTCTTTGCTCTTTCCTTAAATACCCGGATTTTGTGGGATGCAGAAAATCCTGTCGCTCTTGTGACACCAATCAAGTTCACATTCCAACACATCAATCTTCGCAACAGAAGTCAAATAAGCAAACTCTTTATATCTCCATGCTCATCACCATTGAAACAATGCTTTTTCACTAGCGTCCTTATTGCTCGTACAAAGAACCAAAGGACACTCTCATCCATGGCAGATCATCAGAGAATCTATCCCATGGAAGCCACAGAAGCACCACCACCTTCACCACAAACGGCGCCACTGATGCTGCCAGGCTCATCAAGATCGGAAAAGAGTGTTCCGGTGATGGCGCAGCAACACCCTGCGTTAATACAACATGCTAGGCCTGTAATCCACCCACGTAAACCAAAGAGAGGTTGCTTTTGTAAATGCATATGCTGGACACTAGTCTTGCTTATAATCCTACTCATCATGTTGGGAGCAACCGCAGGAATCATCTACCTAGTTTTCAAACCAAAGCTTCCCAATTACTCAGTAAACAGCCTAAGGATAAGTGATTTGAGGTTGAACTTTGACGTGACTCTGTATGCAAAGTTTGATGTGAAGATTACAGCGAACAACCCAAACAAGAAGATTGGAATTTACTATGAGAAAGGAGGAGGGTTGAGTGTGTGGTACTCAAACACTCAACTTTGCGAAGGATCATTACCTGAGTTTTACCAAGGCCATCGGAACAAAACAGTACTTGACGTGTCCTTGACCGGTCAAGTGCAAGCTGGAAGCACTTTAATGGCAGCACTGCAGGAACAGCAGCAGACAGGGCGTGTTCCTTTGGAGCTTAAGGTCCACGCACCAGTAGCCATTAAACTCGGGAGGTTGAAGCTGAGAAAGGTCAGAGTCTTGGGTTAATGTATGTTGACAGCAGATAGCTTGTCTGCTAATAATCCGATAAGCATCAAGGCTAGCGACTGTAAATTCAGAGTCAAACTTTAAGTTTTATACACGATGATGATTTCTGCCTTGTTCCCTGCATTTTACCCTACAGTGGCAGCCTCTCACGTTGCCTTGAAGGATTTCTTCTGTGTCTGCATTAGAAGATCTATTCTTTTTCTGAATAAACGTTATCATGGGAAATTAAAGTTTTTTCAATTACCAATCTTCTTTCATCACTAGTAAAGGGAAACTGGCATGTGATATGCTTGAGTTTATTTCTTAAGTGACACTTTCCTAAACATTAAGTGCCGCTAGTTTTGATCTTGACCTTGATCTCCCCCTCCCCGCCATTTTTTTCTTTTGTTTTTCTTCCTCCAAATTTTGTAATCTCAAGGCCCACCCATCTAACCAAAAATAAAAAGAAAAGATTAACTTATGGCCTTCCTCTGGAGGAGAACGTAAAAAATGATAATAGTATAATAGAGCAAGTGCTCAACGACAAGAAGAAACAGCTGTAGGGCAACCAGAAAGCAGACAGACAATTTAAGAACTACTTCAACGTATGCGCCTTTTATAGGAACCACAATACACAATAGCTAACAAGAACAAAATGCTTAAAATATCCAACAAGGGGATAGTGGTAAATAGTTTATCAGAGGTGCATCATCAAGCTTTGTCGTATAAAACAGTCCATTGTATGCTAATGAAATAAACATAGGATACTATAAAAACTTCTATAATTCTCATCAAAACATAAAACTTTAGTGTTTCTCGTATTTCCATACCTATTTTACAAGGCAAGTCAAATGAGGCTTTTAAACAACTAAATAAATTGCAATGTTTAGATTTGCTGAACTCCTCAAGCAATGGGGATTTAATGAACAGACAAGGTACCCCCTCTAATTGAAAATACACTCTATTGCCTGTTATTGTTGTGGGAAAGAAAGCCTTCAGTGTTCATGTGGAGAATGTATGCAATTAAATGATTAATCACCAATTAAGGCACGTGGTCTATGCTCAATAGTGGAAAGGGACATCCCTGTCTGAGAAACTGCTCAGACAAACGCCATGTTTGCAGTTAAAGTTGGAGCGTGCCAATAGTCACCAGTGCCAAAAACAACCTTATTTTTCATTGCCAACTTTCTTGTTGTTGGCAGACCCATCATCCGTTCTGATGGACAATCAGGAACAACCCTGAGAAAATACCCCCAGTTTGTTAGAGAAACATATTAAAACTATTAGATCAGACATCAGCAAGTTGAAAAATCAAAACTAGCGAACAAAGTTTATGTGAACTACATAAATACAAAATTAGGGGGAAACTCAAATTCAGCAAGAGCAACTCCACGACTTCAGTAAATGTTTAACTACACAGCACTAGATTTAACTAGGAATAATAAAGAATTAATCTTCCACTTGATTACGTATGACCAATTATTCAAGCATGGTGACCAAGTAATAAACATTGTTATATTCCATAGAGGTTATAAAAGATTATCTTTAATAAGGTGTTAATGCCTTAGCTGGTTCTTTCAATCCGTAAGACAAAGCAAATACTGATAAAAACCTTGCGATTGGGCTGTTCCACAGAACTAGATAACAATGATGGAGTAGCTAAATGATTCTTATGGTTAACAAAACAGCATATCCCCGGAATTTTCGAAGAATAAAATAAGTGATTTGGCAATTAAATAATATAGTCATCAAATTCACCTTAGGCTATTTATTAATTTGTCAGCTCTCAGTTTCTCATTCGGCCCTCCACACATTAATACCAACTCCTTGAATTCCATATGGACACTCTCACAAATCATGCCTGTCTTTCCACATAACACTCTGCTGAATTCCACATGGATCGGATTCTGAATTTCAGACATTGCCTGAAGAAAAAGGTGAGAAAAACTTCAGCCAAATGAGAAGAATGCTGAGAAAAGCTTTTATAATTTAGAAAAACTACATAAAATACAAAACACATAATTCTACACTGTGCGTTTAGCCCATACTGTGATTTTATCTGAAAAATGCTATTCCATATGATAGAAATCTGATCAGTACTGTAACTGACAATCAATTTAACAGCCTCATTGCTCCAGTTGACTTTCAATAAGGACACTGAGACGAAGAAAACTTGAGGATAAGAGTTTATTGTTATAAAATATTTCTTATTCCTGGTAAATGGTAATCATGTTAATAAGATCTATTAAGATATGGCGAAGTAAGGAAACAAGGAATGAATTATTTACAAGCCAGGAAAGCCATCAAATGTTTAAAATTAAGTCTACAGTTGTAAATGCCATAAAAAAACCGATTGACAGCTAGAAAAAAAAGTTTCAATTTGATCCTTTGAAATTCAAAAGGTCCGATGTGTAGTTAAATAGCTCTGCATTCTAACGAAAAAGAGTTCAACTTCAGGACCAGCCAAACAAGCTCTCACGTTTAAGACCCAAGTACCACATAGCGTGATTAAGTCAAACTTTAAAACTGAATAATCATGATGTGCGTTATCTGACCCTTAGGGATGAATAACCAAACAGATTGGTCTTTTTCTCTTTTGGGAGGAAAAAAACTAGCTGTTCATTGTGTAAATTCATGAAGCCTACATAGTCACTGCTGGGTAGATAACCATTATGATAACATGACTATCTCACCAGGAGAAAATAACATAAAGAAATGAAAAAATGTGGCGCAATATGGGTGAGATTACTCACTTGACCAACCACAAACTCATAGTTTCCTTTGAATCTCTCCCTCAATTCACTCTCTGGACGAGCCAAAAGATTCTGGGCACCACCATTACTAATTCCTGTTACAAGAGCTATCAAAGCTGTTGTATCAAAGTTTATCAAATCAACTTCTCTAACGTAGTTTCCTGGTTCAGAAGATTCTAAATTTTTAATTTTCAGGGAGCATAATTTCAGTCCCAGAACAATGGAGCAGAATGCATTAGCCATGTTGGCTTCACAATCTTCAACAGAAAGCTGAGGTTGAGCAGTTTTCTCAACTGAAACCCCTAGTTGAGCAGAGTCCACAGTCAAACCTTTGTCAATATGTTCTACCCCTGAAACAGCATCCTTGCTATTGATCGGTTTTATTTCAAGGATGCAAGCGTCTTTATAAGATCTTGCCAGTATGTTTATCCAGTCTCCTTCTGATTCCTCAAATGCATCAAAGTTGAAAACTGAAGGCCCCAATCCAATTTCTGACGCCCCAAACTTATCTTGAAGTTTTTTGTAGACATGGTTTGCAATCCCATTCGCAAAGAAAAGTATAACTGAGGAAGGTCCTAATGTTAAGCTAGATTGTGCAGCAGCTAGGACTTCTTGCATGCGCAATTCTAAACCCTTACTTTTATGACATCTATGCCAAGAAATGTACCTTGGATTTCTATCAGACACTATAATCCAGACTGGTTTCCTGTTGAAGGTACACACTATATCCACATGGATGTCTTTGAGAGAAGAACAACGACTCTCCTCTCTTCTGACTGTAGGTAAGAGTGGAACTGACTTACAAACTCGAGAAACTCCAGTTATGAAAGGCTGCTGTAGGATGTGCACCACTGCCTCAAGGTGTCCAATGTTGACACTGTATTTGACAATAGAAGATTAATCATTTTGCCATCAAATAGAATTTATAGTTCTGAGCTGAAATCAAGACTAAGAGAAACCAATCCTTTTCCCATGGTTTCCAAAATGGAATATTTTCTGGCCCAAAATATTTTTGATGATCTCAACTTGGAATCTGTAGCCAATGTTGGTGACCAGAGAAGAAGAGACTCCCAATTAAAATAGCTACTCAAATAATCAACGAGAGTTGGGTTTAATAAAATGGACTAATCCATCACAACGTGATAAACAAATATTTAAATTCTTGCTGGGAGAATTACTCACAATTAGTATCTAACAGTATTTTGAATAAAATTAATTCTAATAAAAAGACAGGGAAGTGTATTAAAAAAAAAAAAAAAAAGCTACTCAATGGATCAGATTGGACGCGGATGGCTTTGTTGATCATAATGGAGCAATGACTTGGGGATGAAAGGCTTCAAGAAATATTTGATTCCAACCAAGTAACATTGTTGAAATTCTGGGAATCCTTTCAAGACTTCTGTTAGAAGGAGAAATACATTAAAATTAAAGCCAACAATGACTTAACTGAGGTCTTCTCTCATCCGAAACAAAGACTGCTAGAATCACTCGCTCATCAGTCACACCATAAAAATAAGAGATCTTACTATATGAAACTGGTGTAAATGTAGAAAATGTTTACTCCTAATTAAGTCAGATAATAGTGAAATTTGATCCAATTAGACATACAGAAAAATTAGCCCTTCGTTGTAATTTCTCCATTGCGGGGTCACTGTAATTCGTAAGAACATGTCACCCTCCTCGTTAATAGTTAATAGTTAATAGATTAACGATAAACATTAAAAATTTGATCTTCCCCAATGCCATGGCCTTTTACTTGGACCGAGCCAACTTGATCTTCATCGCACTCGGCAGGAAACACAGCCATCCTGATTTGCTTGTGTATATAATTACTCCTCGCAAGGATTGCGCAGGTCGTGGGTTGTTTTTCCCTTGTTGAACCTGCTCGATGGTGAGTTTTTTTCCCTCCCACTTCTCCGGTATCTTTTTGGTTGTCCAGTTGAATTCGGAGGACAATTTTCAATTTTTGGGGAAAATCTCTCGGTGGACTGGTGAAAGATCTCCAAGAACTACAAGTAATTGTCTGCAAGAATGCTGAAATTTTGGCATTGTTTAATTTTGAAATTCATGTTAGAAATTTTGCTTGTGAAAGTTCACTAATTGAAAGATCGGGACGTAGCTTCAACTGGAAATTGTGATATCAATTATCAAATATCGCTCATTGGGTGGTTTATCTTTGTATTCGTTAGTGGCAAATGAAAAAAAAGGGGGAAAATGACAATCCAGTGGCCACTAACGAAATACTGGTGTCCTTTCCAATCTTTTTACTTGGCTTGCTTTACTCCATGATGATTTTGGGTTGAAACTATAGTTAAATGTGTGTGTGTATAAAACAGAAGGATGCCTCTTATGATTTTGCTGGTGGGCTTCACTCTGCAGCATATTTCCATTTACCACATATTTTAAAGAATTGGAGTAGCAAAAATACTGAGGGTTAGTACTACTTCAACATCTATGGATTTACTGGTTACAAAACATATTAGTTTTAGGGCTACATCATAACTGAAAAAATAACACATGAAGACAACTAAGAGCATTTGGAAAACTAGACAGCTAATGTTAATATGGACAAAGAGTATTTGGAAAACTATCATTCCTTTAACACTCTTCCTTAAAATTTTACTTCAAGACTCTTCAAGACTACATCATAAAAAGCTTTTAAAAATCATCTGTAGTAGAAGTTAAAATTCCAAGAGACGAGGCAAAAGTTCCAGTTGTGTCCCCAGTAAGGTATCTCTTGAGACGATCCAAGTCATCTGCTACATCAAGCATGCTAGGCCTTGTAGAAGTTAAAATTCCGAGAGACGAGGCAAAAGTTCTAGTTGTGTCCCCAGTAAGGTATCCCTTGAGACGATCCAAGTCATCTGCTACATCAAGCATGCTAGGCCTTGTAGAAGGTGATTCCTGTGTGCAAAGGATCCCCAGCTCAATTAACTCTACAACTGCAACTTCCCACATTCTTTTCACCTCCTCTGACTGATCTCTTGAAGCAGTAACAACAGCAGGGTCTATCACATTTTCTAACCTCCCATGATAATGAATTTTTACCCATTGGTGAAGGCTCAAGCCTCTAGAAAACATGTCATCTGTTGGTCTTTTTCTAGTCACCATCTCAAGAACAAGAATACCGAAGCTGTACACATCTCCTTTTGTAGATGTATTTGATCCAAATCCGTACTCTGCATGGGAAAGTATAGAATGACGACGACTCTGAAATGCATATTGATGTTTTACCAAAGCAGAATGAATTTTCTGGTAAAGAAAAAGAATTAGCATGAATTTTATTTTTGTGGGATGCTTGTGGTAGTGTGTTGTTGTAGTCAAGTTGTAGCAAAGCCAACTCCAATGATATTTATGCCTTTTTCTTAGAAGTAGAAGTCATTTAGTGATGAACTGATATTTAGGCCTACATTCCTATGTTTTTGTAATTAAGTGAGCTTGGTATTATGTTTCTTCCTAATGACCTGAGTTCTTGACCACCCCCCTAGGGGAGCGACAAAAACAATTTTTTTAAGAAAAATTCCAAGTAATCTTAGACTCTTGTAACCTGCCCAGTGCTGAGGAAGATCTAAATTAAATACCTGGTGCAATGTATCCGGTAGATCCACATAATAAATTAGTAGTGGAGCTTCCCATGTTATCATTAAACCCAGTATTTCCTCCTCCCACACTCATAATTAACCTTGCAATCCCGAAATCCGAAACTACAGCTGTCATGTCATCATTAAGAAGAACATTGCTTGGTTTTAGATCACAATGAATGACTTTGACTGGAGAATGATGATGCAGATAGGCCAACCCTTCAGCGATGTCGCTGCAAATATACACCCTCTGGATGATACTCAGGTCAGAAGATCCAGGAGAAGCATAGAGACGGCTCTCCAAACTCCCCTTGGCCATATAAGGCAAAACAAGAGCTTTAAAATCAGGTAGACTACATGCAGTGATAATTCTTATCAGGTTCCTGTGTCGAATCCTCTTTAAAACTTGGCATTCTCTATTGAAGCTCTTGGTGGAATTTCCAGACTTCAAATGCAGCACTTTGACTGCTATTGGGGTTCCATCTGGAAGAACGCCTCTATAGACGTGTCCATAGCTACCTGATCCTACTTGTCTCTGATCATCAAATCCTCCAGTGGCCTCCGACAGTTCCTTGTATGTGATTCTTGGGAAGTTGCTTATCAGTTCACGTCTAGCTGGTTTTCCATCTAGCTCAGTGCCCTGGGCAGAAATGATCACTTTAAGACGCTTACATCCAATTATGCAGCAAACCATTGACAAGATTATGCAGATGACCAAGGTGAAAGTAATCAAGAACAGGTGATTTCTGAACCAATGTCTCTTTTGAAAGCATGAAAGTTTTCCTGTTATTGTTCCACAAAGATTTGGGTTTCCTAAGAATGATAAACTTGATGCTGAATCAAAGATACCACCAGATGGAACCATTCCTTCTAGGTTGTTATATGATAGATTGATGAAAGAAAGTGTATCTATTTTACTTAGAGTTTTGGGGATCAATCCGGACAAATTGTTTCGTGAAACATCAAAAGTTTCAAGGTTCTTCAGTTCACCTAACGATTCAGGAAGCTCACCTTGTAGAGAATTGTTTGAAAAATTTATCATTGATACAGCAATGCAGCTTGCTATCTGAGGGAAGATATTTCCAGTTAGGTGATTTGATGAAAAATCCATCTCTTGGACCTTTTCTAGTTTGCTGAGCTCAATTGGCAGGTGACCTTCTAGTTGGTTATGTGAGAGGTTTATGAAAATTCTAATTTCATGCAGGCCTGAGAGTTCTGGTGGGATGGTTCCTGTTAATCTATTATAGGACAAGTCAAGCCTATACAGACCAATGCAATTTCCTAATGTAGAAGGTATATTTCCTGTGAGGTGGTTATTATTGAGAAACAAAGAATTTAGCCTACCCAACTTTCCCAGACTTTCCGGAATCCCTTCTGTAAATTCATTGCGTGACAGATCTAGCAGACCCAGATTTAGACAGTTGCCCAGTGCTTTTGGAATTGCAGATTTGAAGTGGTTGTTTGATAAGAAAAGTTGTTCCAATTTTGACAACATGCTGATCTCTGGTGAAATAGTTCCACTGAGAAGATTGGATGTTAAATTCAGGATCATAAGGCTGGAAAGATTTGATACACAGTCAGGGATTGATCCATATATTTGGTTTTCCTGCAGTAGCAAACTTTTAAGTTTGATGCCAACTTGACAGATGGTATCGGAGAATCTTCCCCCAAGGTCCATGCCAGCCAATTCAAGCTCTTCTAGACTGCTGCAGTTTCTAAGAGCAGCAAAAAATGGATCAAGATTGGTATTACGATCATGACTTACCAGATGGTTGTATGACAAATGTAGGTAAAGAAGATCAGAACAGCTGCTTGGAAACTCTGAGGGCAATTCTCCAGACAATAGATTGTACTCTACATCTAAGTTTACAAGTGACAGATTAGTAAGAGAGAGAGGAATCTGTCCAGTAAATTGATTGTTGTATAGATTGAGACTCCACAGACCTGGGCAGTTTCCAATCTCCTCTGGGATCTTACCATTGAGGAAGTTGCTAGAAAGGTCCACAATTTCCAGTGTGCAATTGGAGAAAAGAGATGGAGAAAGTGAACCACTCATGTTACTGTCTTTGATGTGCAGCACGTTAAGTTTAGAAAGCTGGGAAAAGGAGTCTGGTATGGAACCATGCAAATTGTTCCCCTCTAGATGGAGCCGATGGAGACGTCTAAGAGAGGATAGTTCTGGTGGGATAATGCCAAATAAGTAATTGTCAACTATGTCAAGGATGTGCAGTCCAGTGAGATTGGAAAGGAAGGGTGAAAGCAACCCCACAAGATGAGTTTCAGTCAGGATTAGTTCAGTAACTCGGTGCTGAAATTTATCGCATTTAACACCTGTGAAATTACACACATGAACAGCTTCATCCCAGTTAGAGAGTGTGGAATGTGGATCAAATATGATGGTTTTCTTGAATTCCAGAAGAGCAGCCTTATCTGTGAGAAGAGAGTGAGAAAAGTGGTGATGCCTTGGATGGGTGAGACTGCATGTTGAAGCTGGGTATTGAAGTAAGAAGATGAACAATGCCCCTATGAAAACCATGTTGCGTATGTGGAAAAAGCTCCTTGATAATGATAGACAGTCATATAGAAAACATGAACAAGAAGCAGCCTTGCGTTGAGAATGAGAATGCCCAAGTCTTTTGAAATTGCAGGGTGAGGCTTGAGTGGAAGTGGAAATATCAGTACAACAGAAAACATTCACTAGAAGCTATAATTTGTGAAGAGAAAAAATGACTCAGTAGAAGATGAGTAGATTCTCAACTCAACCAGAATTGGATGTCCTTTTGGAAGGAGACAAAGTGACAAACAAAAGAGTTTGTGGTAGAGGCTAGCAGGCGCCATTCTTTTGTGGTACAAGCATAAAAATTTTGAAGCACTCAACCAACTGCAGCGCACTGAAATGCATAGTTCCAGTTGACATTTTTACTTGCAAAAATGGCTGCTCAGCCCAAACAAAAGGAAAAAGGCAAGAGTGAAAATAGCAGGGACTTTCTGTGTTGTCATAATCCACACACACACACAAGCGGTTGATATTTTTTAAGGTCTGAACTCCTTTATTCAGTGGAAAACAGGAACAGTAAAACGCCAAAACCTGGGTCAGATTGGATGATGTAATGATTCTGTTTCCAAATGGCTATTGCTCTTAGTGGAAGAGTGGAGGCAAATGGCCATTCGGGTTTTTTTTTTTTTTTTTTAAGCTGATGTTGTGATATCCATTTTTTTGTATATAATCATAATAAAATTTGCCACTTTTGCATCAGCTTTGTCGCTATACAGCAGCTTGAAGAGGAAACAATAAGCAGGGGCTTCCAAGGTTATCTTAAGGGAAATAGTTAACTGAGAAAGGAAACAAGGGATTTTTTTTTTTGGGGGGGGGGGGGGGAGGTTTTCATGGCCTTGGTGCTAGGCCCTGGCCAGCCACCTTGCTTGATTAAGAGCTATTTAGCCGTTTGCTTCCCAAGTTTATTAATTTTCTTCATAAAAGAATCATCTTGTCATCTATTAAACACAATAAAATATTTTTTCTCACATTTTTTCTTCCTTTAAATTTATTTTTAATGTGTTACCCGCGCCCTGTAAGGTTTCAATTTTGGGAGCTAATTCTCTCCACTAGCAGTAGTTGCTCTTTACATTGGTGAACTTAAAACATGAGACATAATCATTGTGCTTTTATACTTCTGAAATTGGCTATTTTGCCTTTTAAGAAAGCTATTATCCTAGTGGTTTAATTAGGCGCACTTAATCACAAACCTAATGTGCGCGGTGAATTGGATGGGAGGACATGTTGTGACATTTAACTGACCCAATCAACTAGAGAATCCAATGTTAATATAATTAAACCAGAAACATCATGTTTTAGACAAGATTTCATGGGACCCACGGCAAAGTTTATTGGAGCAAAACCCTTGTTATTATTATTACTATTATTATTGGTGTAAATTAACAAGACTCTTATAATAACTACTAAGATTCACTAATCTAGTGAGAAAAGATAAGAAAAGAAAATGTTTTGAGCCTGAAATGAACTTGGTTTGAGCTACTTAATTAAAGAACGAAATTTTGTTCAAGAAAGTTTCAAAATACCATTACCTCCTGTCTTTAATATAAGACCTCGTTTAACTTTTATTTTAGTTCTAAATGTAAAACCCCAATCTATTTTGTCTCTCATTTATTACTCCTCCGGTCCTAAATATAAGACCCTTTTTGTAGTGTATATAGGGGTCTTATATTTAGGATCGGAGGAATAATTTTTTCCTAAGGTAATCTTTTAATAATAGTAGTTTTAGCTAATGTACTTGATTAATAAAGATATTTTAAGAATACAACACCTATTTATAACAAGTAACTAACTTAACTTATTTCCTTAACTTACTCAAATTAGTCAACTAGCTCTTATATTTAGGACCAAAGATAGTATTATTGATCATAACCTCGGAAAGCATCTACCATAATCATTCACGGCAGAGAGTTATTTTCGAATAATTCAAAATGAGAGGATTTTTTTTTATGACCATATAATCAAATAGAAGGACAAAAGAATCAAAGATCCTTTTCAAAAATCTTTCACTGGAAATTAATAAAATGACACCGGGCCAATGGAATCTTAGACGAGCACTTACTCGTTAATTAAAGCTTCAATATTGAAAACACTATCTCTCTCTTTTTTTTTAAACAATCCTCTCATCTCATTAAAATCTTATAATAAACTATCATTATTATATACTCCTCCGGTTCTTAATATAGGACCCATTTAACTAATTTGATTAGATTAAGGAAATTAGGTAAGTTAGTTAAGTATAAGAAATGTGACACGTTTTTCCTAAAATACCATAATCATCTTTCTTAATACCTTTTTTCCCTCTTTTACTTGATTATGGCTGAGGGAGTATCTATAAGGTTAATTTAGAGAAAATTGATAAATATGAGAAATGGGTCTTATATTTAGGACCAAAACCAACTCAAGAATTGGGTCCTATATTAAGGACCGGAAGAGTAATATTTATCTCTGTAATTACTATGATGTCATTACATCAATTATTAGAGCTTAGGTCACACGCACATATCCAACTTTAATAAGTTGTACGTATCAAATCTTCTCTTGTATTTAATTTGTTGGGTATATAAATACTGTATGTGAGTGTAGCTGATGAAGGGAATTAAGCTCAGAGGACATATTGGAAACTCTCCATGAACTCTCATTGTGCTTAAATTATGGGTAAAGCCTCACATTTTTAGAATATAATGATAACAATATCCAACCACGTTTGTGTTAATTTCACTACAAGGCTAAAGAGTCATATCAGCGCGCGCGCGCGCACACACATTGGGCTAATAAGCAGATCCAATCCCTAGAAAACATATATGAACACACTTTGGCTACATGATAAAATGTTACTCCTCCGATACTCAATATAACACTTATGATACTCAATATAACACTTATTTAACTAATTTGATTAGATTAAAAATTTAGATAAGTTTTTTAATTGTAAAAAATATGATATGTTTTTCCTAAAACATCTTAATCATCTTCCTTAATATCCTCCTTCCTCTTCTACTTGATTACGGTTGAGGAAGTATACAAAGGGATAATTTAAAAAATTGATAAATATGAGAAATAGATCTTATATTTAGGACCAAAATTAACTCAATAATTTTAGAAATTCTTTTCATAACATCTCTTTTATATATTTAGATGTAGATTAATTATGTGCCTTGTATAGAATATGAGAAATGAGTCACACTGTTCTTAACTTATAAATTATATGACTTGTAAAAGTTTTTTTTTATATTCTTTCATTTTGATTCGAGTCTTCAACATGCGCTATATGAAATGCAACTAATTTTAGAAGCTCACATAAGCCAGGAAAAAAGAATAAAAAGTAAAAAAGTAACACAATTACTGTTCTTAACTTATAAATGATATGACTTGTAAAAATTTTTTTTTATATATTCTTTTATTTTGATTCGAGTCTTGAACACGCGCTATATGAGATGCAACTAATAATTGTAGAAACTCACAAAAGCGAGGAAAAAAGAATAGAAAGTAAAAAAAGTAGTAACACAAAATAACTATAGAATGAGATGATATTTCTTATTGGGACATATATATAAGTTCCTGAGATCACTTTGTTGATTGAGTATTTCACAGCAATCCATGTTGACTTTCCAAGTGTATTTGTGTGACTATACTTGTATATACATATGAATGGCTAGGGACATTGGTAGTCAAGCATGACTTATCTATTGGCCATTGATTTGTGACTTTTGTCTCTCCCTGCATGGCATCTTCATCAATACTATACATATACACTAAAGCTGTAATGTACTACCTTCGGTCCTTAATATAAGATCCTGTTTGACTTTTATTTTGGTCCTAAATATAAGATCTCAATCTACTTTGTCTCTCATATTTATTCAACTTTTTTCAAGATAATTCTTCTAATAATTATAGTTCTAATCAATATAATTGTTTAGCAAAGATATTTTAGGAAAGACAACACCTATTTAGAACAAATAACTAATTCAACTTATTTTCTTAATCTCCTCAAATTAGTCAACTGAATGTTATAATTAGGACCAGAGGTAGTATAAGTTTTATAGCATCATAGTTATGTATACATTCATATAAAATAGGAAACCCAAATGAAGAAGAGAAGGAAGGTTGTGTATGGATAAATATAGAAGAACACAATTATGAGACAACCTCCTCGTCATTGCTCACACCTATGGCTAACCTAGTATTAGATGTAACGTTAGATTTTCCAAAATGATTATAAAACATGCTTCAGACTTTATCTTATAATACAAAAAAGAAACAGAAAATAAATGGGATTGGATTCTTCTGCGTCTCCTTTATACATATGATTCGGACCCATCAACTACTTCCGTTTACTTGACGACTCTATATATATACAAAAGATCTTCATAACCAAAATCACAACAAACAAGATGATAATAATGAAGCCTCTCCATATTGTCCTTGTTGCTGTCATGGCTTTCCAATTAACAACGTTGTTGCCTCCATTTTTGTAGAAGCCAGACCTTTTCTGGCACCATCAGGTGATGCATTATGTGTATTAATTTGTTTCATATCAGATTGTTATTACATGCAGTCATGCAGATAAGAGATATAATTTTTTTTTGTTTTTTTAATCAAGTTGTTGATTATTATAACATGACACATGCATGGATAATTTTGAGCAGGGGAGAAGTACTGTAATAGCTGTTGGTGGAGGGGAAGGCATGAAGGTTCACGGCTGGCACCGCCACCGCCACCGAGTCATTCAGGCGGTCCTACTCCGATGCTGCGATGTGGTCTGACGATGGTGACAAAGTCGCCTCACCGTCATCCTCCGCCACCTCCATCTCCCACACCTTCACATGGTCCAATTCCTTCATCCTCGTTCAGTATGAATCATCTCAGAGGCACAACACTACCTGCTCATCATTATCCTAAAGCAGCGTCACTGTGATTTATATGCCTAAACCTAGGCCTTAGCTATATGTCAATGTTTTGCCACGAACATCTATGTGTGTGTCTGTATTTGTGTTTCACTTCAATATTGATTCCAATAAAAGCATGCATGGTCGTAACCGGTTGAGGATAACTCCGTGAATGTTTTGCTACGAACGTCCTAGCTTTCTGCATGTATGTGTGTATGGAGGTGTTTGGCAACCTTTAAAAAGTGCTTCTCAGAAGTATTTTTCGTAAAACGAGGTAAACTTCTCCACATATTTACTTCATAAACCGTAAAAACACTTTTGAAACTATAGTTTGGTTTCCATCCAAACACTCTCTATGTGTTTATTTATGTTTCACTTCAATAATGATTCGAATAAATTTCTGCCTATGAGATTGGAGGTTTAATTTGACAGTTTGATAGAAAATATTTGTCGTTGCAAGAAAACTCATTCGAAATCATTTTGTGTTATGGATTTCTAGAGAACAGAGGCCAACTCATCGCTAATTGGCTTATCGTCAAGGCTGCTCTTAAAGTGTGTGCGCTTCGGATTGGGTCCTTTGTCCGCCACCTCTTCTTTTAAATTATTTTTTTTATTTTCATATTTTAAATTCAAAATCGTTATCTTAAGATTTAAATACTAAGTTATTATTTTAAAATTGTTGAGTCCATTTTCGGTTAATGAGGTTAACAATGTTAAAGTTTAAAGGACTAAAAATATATTTTTTAAATTTAAAAAACTAAACTGAAATTTGTTGCAAATTAAAGAACCAAACATATATATTAGCCCAAAATAAACAATGAGAGGTACAAGGAACATATCAAAGGTCTGCAAAAATAAAGCCTTCCCAATAAGAAATCAACGAAAAACCTAATCATTTATTTCATGCATTACGATTTTAAGAAAAATACAAACACACATAGTTCCTCCGATTCTATATGCAGTGCATCTTTTAGGGGGTATTCTTTGTAAGATCCTGATTTTTAGTTCTGAGAATTAGTGCTAGCTGAGTAATGGTTTGTGTTGAAAATTGAGGAAATTAATGATTAATCACGATAGGTTGGGTCTTGAGGATGCAAGGATATGTTTTTTTTTACAAAATAAATGGTGTTTTAGAATAGCTTAATTATTGTATTTAAGGTTATAATACCTGGGGTTCAGAAATTTTAGAACAAAATATGAAATGGTAGGAAAAATATAAGGAAATGTTCCACGGCTAAGGCCGTAGTAGTCAAGACAGTATTAAATATTCATTTTCATATATCTACACACACACACATCTATATTTAATGAAAATAGTAAGAGAAAGTAGAAATTAATATACCTTGAAATGCATTGTAATTAATAAGGATATTATTGAACATTACTTGAATTTTATAACAAATCTGATGCTTTTTTTTTTTTTGCCAGCAACAAATCTGATGCTTTGAACTATTTCATGAATAAGTGTGAATTAGTTAGAAATAACTTCTATTTTGTATCAACACAATATGTACTCCTTCTTATTCATAATATAAGTCATTTTATCAAAATTTATTAATTCAAAATATAAGTCACTTGGAGAACAATTAATCTTGTTTGTCATTTTTATTCCTATAATTAATGCTTAAATATGACTTATTGTATTCTTCATTCTCCTTTACAATCTCATTTAAAGTTGAAAAAAGTTTCAATTTAAGACAGGAGTTATCTACCATTTCTTGATTTTCTTGATTTTTTTTGGTACGTTGATTTTCTTGATTTTGATAAGTGAGTTAAAGTGACTTGTGCTGTGGAATGGAGAGAGCATATTATATAATTAACAACTATGATAAGCTGGAGTTTCATAAATCATGACAAGTGCAACACTTTTAAATTTAGCATCATATGCAAAATTCATAGTACTAATTGGTACTCCATGGTAAAAGAACAATTATGAATTATCAACCTTCAACTTGTTTCTATTTATAAACGATATTTAAGGAATGTCTTTGATGATTTTTCATTTTCCTCCCATTTAATAATTTTGAATACAAAATAATAAGTAAATAATTTAGTAACTTTCTTAATCTTCTGTCTTACCAAATTACTTAATCGTAGTACTCTCTAAAATAATTATGTGTATTATTAGATTATATATCAATTTATAATTAATTTTAAAAAAATAATAAATATAAGAACTTTAAGGTAATTTATTAACTTTTTTAATCTTTCTAAATAAGCTAATTGAGTTTTATAAGGTAGCATATTCCCAGTTTTTGGGTCCATGAGATGCTCCTTCCTTGCTTGTAAAGGAGTAAAAATAGTCCTTCCCCGCGCAGCAATCACTCTCGTCTGGCCTCAAGTTCCTTTTTTTTTTTAATTTACTTTTTATTACAGGTAAATGGTATTTTTGTCATTTTATATTAATCCTATGTTCTTTTTTTTTGGCCAAAAATCCTATTTTCATTTCAGTACTTAAAGTCTGAACTGAGATTTCAGAATTTTTTTGGTCCTTCTCCCTTTTTTTGCCAACCACCTCTTGTCTTTGCAGGGAAGATGGCGGCTCCAAGAGGGGTCTTTCCTCCCCAATGATTGGCGGAAAAGAGACAAGGCACATAATTAGGCCCAGCCACTTCATTTAGTGAGGTCCATATCTACTTATCCATCAGTTATCTGTTTGTTTCACTGGAAGGCACATCCACCGAGGCATTCAACCGGAGTGGATGCCCATAATAACAAATTAATATCGATTTTGAAGATAGGCATAGTTTATTTTATAAGTTTTAATTTGAATTTATTCTTAATATTTAATACATTTTTTAATTCCATTTTCAATTATTTATTTTTTCTTTTTTTTAGCAAATCAATTCTTTTTCTTTTATCACATTCTTTCTCGTTACATTTGTTTTTGTATTTTTTATTTAGTATAGTGACATATTTAAAAATAAAAATATATTTAATTATTATATATTTATTATTTTTAAATAATTATTTATTATATGTAAATTAGTTATTTAAAATTTATAATAAAAATGGGAGAAAGTATTTCTGTATCAGATAGCTTTTTTTAGCATGCTTATATGATTTGAATTGGAATTTTTTATTGTACTTGGACTCGAAATGGAATTATACGTACTGCAGTACTGCTGTTATGATGTGGTCCCCCATGGTACTTTTTATAAAATTTCAAAATTCTAATTAACTTTTATTCTCCCTCCTCATCTTTTTTTTCACATTACATTTTTTTTTGTTCTTTATATCATTATTAGTATTTTTCTATCTTATTTAATTTTTTATTAAATTAAGACATACTTAGAAAAATAATTCAATTTTTAGCATGCTTATATTATCTTTAATTAGTTTTAAACATTTTTAAATTGCATAATTTAGCTAAACAGATCTCATAAAAAGACTGAAGGAAATATTTGTCATGATATTTGCATTTTTATAATAGGCTGAGCTTAGAAGGAGCAATATATGATAAAAATATCAGGTG
This sequence comes from Neltuma alba, assembly GCF_004799145.2. Lineage (NCBI taxonomy): Eukaryota > Viridiplantae > Streptophyta > Magnoliopsida > Fabales > Fabaceae > Neltuma > Neltuma alba. The sequence continues at coordinate 92,801 of NW_021633858.1, forward strand.
ACAAGTTATCACTCACTACAATATTTCTTGTCAGGACTTCTCTTATTATATTAGAGTTGTGAGATATATGATACCTTTTTCATTTTATTTTTATAAAGAAATGAGTCATAATTCGGACTTAAATCATCATATATTTATATTATATTTTATATTGATATTGACAATAATTGATTATGGGCATCCATTTCAATGGAAGCATGCTTAGTGCACGCGTCTTCAATAACACAAACAGATAATTAGATGTATATGGACCTTATGGCATTGATATCCAATAAATGAAGTGGATGGGCTTAATTAATTACGTGGCTTCTTCCTTTTTTGCCAAATCCTTGCGGAGGAACCGAAAGATCCCAATGGAAACATAAAATATATAAAATGTGGTTCACTTTTTTCTGCTTAATACTACCTCCAATCATAAATAGAAGAATCAGTTGACTAATTTAAGTAAATTAAAAAAATAAGTTAAGTTAGTTATTTGTACTAAATAGATGTTGTTTTTTTTTTTTAAATATCCTTGCTATTCAAGTGTATTGGCTAGAATTACCATTATTAGAAGGACTATTCTGAAAAAAAATATATAAATTAAGAGATAAAATGGATTGGAGTTTTATATTGAGGGTCAAAATAAAAATCAAACGAAGTACTATATTAAGGATCGGAGGTAGTGTATATATATTAAAGAAAAAATCACAGTTTACATAATAATAAATTGAATGAGATGATTTATATTAAATATAAAAAATACCCTATCTCTGTATCTTTTAAATAAGATTATAGGAGTACATATTAGAATAATAAATAAATATCCGGTAAAAAAAGAATAATAAATATTTATGACGTCATTACCATTATCATCGCACCACTATACATACTAACAAGCCACTTTTTTCATATACATTCCATGAATAAACTGATTTATTGATATAGATGGTGATGATGATGTTGTTGTTGACGGTTCTACTACTGTGCAATAAATCCTCTGGAGAGTGAACCTCTTAGCTCGGAGCTCCGGCTCTTTTCTCCATTAAAAAAGAAAAAACAAAAACAAAAAAATAACAATTATATCAATCTAATGATTTTCAATAAAATTTTGAAGAACATAAGTTGCAAATAGCCATTCAGAAAATCAAAAATTTAGAACTATCAATTGTAAAGAAGATATTTAAATTTTAAATTTAATTTTCATCACAGTTTGCAACTAAAATTCTTAGTTACTCTTTATTCAGAAAATTTCATCTAAAAGGGAAAATATATATATATATATATATATTAAAAAGAGTGCTTTGCACAGTTTTAACTGTTAATAAACATACTAGTCTTACATGGTAATAAGATATTTTCAGTATATTTTACATATGTTAAGAAAAATTTTAAACTATATTAACTCTTTATTAAATATAACAATTTTTTAACTTTATCCCTATTTAATATATATATTTTTTTCAAAAAAAAACCACTCTTCTGGACTTATGTAATAAATAAATAGATGACAAAATAGTATTCCTTTGGTCTTATTGATAAGTCGCCTCTAACATATTTCATATAAGCTAAGAAAAATCTTCAACTTTATTAACTTTTATTTAAAATTTAATAACTTTCTAACTTTATTCTTATTTTATATACATTATACTTTATTAGAACAAAGTCAACATAATATTAAATAAAGGATAAAATTATATATTCATATCAAAAATTTTTCTCTCTATCCTGTTACCAAAAAAATTGATCCTGTAAATAAAACCAGAGAAGTATAGTTATATTAAAAGTTCAATAAAATAACTTATAAATTTTATTAACAAAAACTTTTTTGCCTTATAAATAGAATCAGTAGCACGTTATAAGGCGATGCGTGGAAGGTGGGAGTGGCACACTCACTAAGGACGAGAAGAGAGAGATAAGCAATGGCCGACTGCCGAGGAGTTCATGTGTGGATTTTTGCAGAGAGCCAAAAGCAAGTGCTCCTGCAACGACGTCGTGTTGGCTTGTGGGATCTCCCCGCTTCTGCCACCCTTTCTGCTTCTTCTTCCTCCCTCTTCACCGCTCGGTCCGCAATTCTAGATCGATGCCTCTATCTTTCTTCTATCATATTTTTCTGATTTTAAACGTAGAAGCTAGTTGAAAAAATAATTTTAGTTTTTTAATTTATTTTATCTGTTATATTTGTTATCATTTTAAACTAATCTATCTAGCATAAGAGCTACATAATATATTTATTTTGGTCTTAAATATAAAATCTCAGTTTATTTTATTTTCTAAATTTATAATTTTCTTCTCAAAATATTTTTATTGATTACATATGTTAAGAGATTTTATTATCAAAAAAATAGTTTTAATTTACATAATTAATAAGAATATTTTAATAAGATTTGCATCATTTATAATAAATAATTAATTTAACTAATTTTTTTAAGATCCCTAAATTAGTTATCAAACTTTTATAGTAAAGATTTGGGGTAGTAATATACTCCTTTGAACATATTCAAACAGACTAAAAAAATTAAATTTTATTAAATTTTATTTAAAATTTTATGATTTTTTAACTTTATCCCTATTTAATATACATTATACCTCATGCAAACAAAGTCAACATAATAATAAATGAAGGGTAAATTTGTACATCTATACAAAAAATTTCTCTTAGTGTCTTATAAATAGGATCAAAAAATATATTTTCTCTCTGTCCTATAAATAGGACCAGAGGAGCATGATCTAATATTATATATGAATATTCTAGAAAGACCATGTTACATTTACTATAATTAAATAATTTATTTAGGTTTTTAATTTATTCAAATTAATTAAGTATTTCTTACGTTGAGGAATGAAAGAGTATTATTTTTTCCACATTATTTAATTGATGATCTAATTAGTATACATTTTGCTTAATAATGATCTAATTAGTTTGTCTTTTTTATGATGATGATTTTAATTTTTTCAGGAAGGAGGTCAAAGAGAAGTTAGGCGTAACCCTTCCAAATGATGCATTCGAACTACTATTTGTTTTCCGTCAAGATGGGTCAGTAATTTAAAACACTTCCTTCTTTATCTATTTATAGGAGCACTTGTGTATTGACTATTTTTCCCATTAATATTTTCCTCTAAACTAAACTACAAATGATTTGGAATTGCCCTAATGATACTTAGTTTAATTCGAGTTTCAGTGTCATAAATGATGTATATCTTGTCACAACGATTGATCCAATACCTTTGGAGGCATTTACTCTTCAGGTAATATGCTTTTTATATTATTCCCCTTCTATTCCATACGCAAAAGTTGTTTTTTAGAAATGAAATGTTTTATAAGAGACACTAATAACTTATTTAAAATTTTTAGTATCCCTTTTTAGTTTTATCATATTCCCATTAATTATTTTCTGTATTAATTTTTTGTTTGCTAATTCTCCCTCTCTCGCACTTACCCCCTAGATGTTTTTGAAAAATTAGTCGCATTTTCTTTAATATGTTTACTGCTTTAACAAATTTTAACTAACTTTTTTTTAATCTACATAGCTTAGCTGTGTGTATATGATAAAAAAGAACGGGAGGGAGTATGAAAATAGACATATCAGAATGTAAGCATATATATTTTTAAGGCACAAAAAGAATGAGAATGGAATGGAGTAGAGTGGGAGGAAATGAAACCACAATTTTTTTTTAATGATACAAAGAAGAATGATAGAAATAAAATTAAATTTTATATATTTGATATTGATTAAATAAAATCAAAAAGACCAAAATGTGCTCAAGAAAAGAAACTTCCCATTACAGTTCCTTAGAAGAGGGGTATTAGTGGAAATTAAATGGTGTGATTCCAGCAAGTGGCAATCAGAATGAATCATATCTTTGGAGAGAATCAGGATTTCCATAGAATCAGGATTCTTACAGCAAAAAAGTGGGAATGGAATCAAGATTATGGGAGAATTGGAATTCCTGAGAATCCAACTAAAACAAGGTCTTGCAAGATCTGATGCAAGGGATTTTTGTATTTTTATTTATTGAAATGGCAGAAAACAGAAGTTTCAGGGGTCAAATATATGTGTTTCGAACAGTACAAAAAGCTACTGACCAAGAAAGATTCAGATTATGTGCCTTATGATGTTGAGGGACAGTACGGTCAACTTTTTAATACTTTTGAAACGAGGTATATAATGTTATATCTCTCTTCAAACGTTGCCTTTTGTTTTCTGGTTCATAAGTTTATTCTTAATTCTTATGTTTTCTTAACATTGATGTTGTGAATATGGTGATGAAGGTACAGGGAGAATACTGTGGCTCGCAGTTTGACTCTACAAAAACAACTAAAACGCTATGCTCCTATTTCCCTCAATGCTGAGGTTGTTGAACCTTTTTTTTCCTTTTAATTATTATCTTAGACAGGAAAAATGCCATAAAAAGAACTTGAAAATTATTAAATTCTAAATTAGGAATTCTTACATTACTAAATTTGAAATCGGGAATTCCTACAAAAATCAGGAATTAATTATGTTTCATTTTTATGTCTTGTAGTTATCAGGGCTTACTGAATCAGACAGAGAGGCTCTGGTTTTTATTGTCAAGGCTGCAGCTATTATGAATGAAGTCTTTTATCTCCAGGTTGTTTAAACATTCCATAATAACATTATATAAAATTTGTAATAGCATATTCATGATGCTCAGTTTCTGTGCATATATAAGTACAAATTAGCCACTTTATATCAGTTAATAAAGTTAGTTAAAATTAGTTATTTTTGTAAAATACTCTATCAAAATTACTCTCAATAAAAATTGTTAATTAGAGGGATTTGGTTGGTCTGTTAAGAAGTTTTATAGTTTGTTATTGACATTAGGTAAAAAAAAATATATTAATACTCCAAACAAAATGTTATATCATAGAATTTGCATTATAAAGTGGATCTTATACTTGGCATTTAAGGTACTCCTCCGGTCCTTAATATAAGACCCATTTAACTAATTTGATTAGATTAAGGAAGTTAGGTAAATTAGTTAATTATAAGAAATGTGACACGTTTTTCCTAAAATACCATAATCATCTTTTTTAATACCTCATTTTCCTCTTCTACTTGATTATGGTTGAAGGAGTATCCATAAGGGTATTTTAGAGAAAATTGATAAATATGAGAAATGGGTCTTATATTTAGGACCAAAACTAACTCACCAATTGGGTCCTATATTAAGGACCGAAGGAGTATATCTGTAGGAAGTTTTTATAGTAAAGACCAAAGCAACTTTTTATGCATTATAAAGTTAGATTGTGAATTCAGGAAATACTATGTTATATGCCATAGATGAATGTGTTTGTATACATAATAAATCAGTTAGCTTAACTAATATAACGATCTAACGTAGTCTCTAACTCCCTTAACTAACTACCCTTAAAGATTGTTCTAACTCCATTAATTACTAAAAGTTGTGCATTTGTGTAAACCAGGCTTGGCACAGTAATCCAATTCTAAGAGATTGGTTGAAGAAGCATTCTGATAGATCAGAGTTAGATAAGCTGAAATGGTCCTATTATCAGATTAACAAGACCCCATGGTAAGTCATGGCAGTTTATTCTATTATTATTACCCCCGATTTTAATTACAAGACATCGTTTGTATACTATAAACAAGATTTTATAATTAAAACCGGAGGTAATAGATGGTAAATAATCTTTTTACACCCATATAGATAGATATGGATTAATTTAGGCCCTATTTGATATGAGGAAAAGTTACTACTTACTATGAGAAAGGAAAAGTTGTTTTCAATGCTTAGTTGGAAAGCTAATGTGTACACTAAGGAATCGAAGTGAAAAAGTCAAAAGTGCTCTTCTTTGGATTACGTCTTAATTTAAGAATGAGGGACGGTTTAGTCTTTTAACTATAAATTAATCTCTGTTGATATAGGTCAAGCCTTGATGAAGACAAGGCATTTTTGACAACAGCAGATTCAGCAATAAAGTTGCTTCCAAGGGCAACAGGGGCAGTTAAAGGGTGGAAGGGCTTGGAATACAGAGCAGCGTTTCCTGTTGTGAAGCCAGCTGGTGCAAATTTTTACCCTCCAGACATGGACAAGACGGTACCACTCCTAATATCTAATAGTAATACCAATAAATATGCTGCACAAACAATTTGATTTGCAAGCATCAAATGTTAACACTCATCACTTCAATTGATTTTTTGGAGCAAAACTCAGTTTAACAAGTTGAAATTTGTTTGAATGGTTAATAAAAAAAGTAAGTTTAGATGTAAAATAATTAAAAAAGGCATGAACTTTATTAAATAATACATATTTATATCATATGTTTGTGTGATACTTTTTAGAGAACAATTAAAATTATAATTATAAAAAAATAAAAATAGTTACTATTGAGAATAATTAAAATTAAAATAATATATTTAAATTTTAGGAAAAATTGGGCAATAGGTCCTCCTATTGAAAATATAATTGGTAATAAGGATCTAAATCAGAATACAGGTACTTTATATGTATAAAATTTGCACTCAGTATATGAAAATTTATCAAATACTTCTTACCAATTAAATTTTAATAGAAATTTTTTCTCAATTTTCCTTAAATTTTATAAAATGATAATGAATAATAAAGAATAATAGATTTATTTTTTAAAATGATTTCATTATTCAACCAAAAAACTGATTTCATTATTCAACAAAAAAAAAATGATTTCATTACTCTTAAAAATGGACTCAAGGCTAGAGAAAAATAAAAGAACTCAGCATTCTCTCTCTAACAAAAAAGTAAAAGCATTTGCTCACTTATCTCATGTGGACCCTACTTTTTTGGCTGACTTTTGGTGGAGAAGGCAAAAGCAACAAAATGGAACTTTGAAAAAAAGTTACTTTTAGAGCATAAACCCATTTATTCCTAATACCTATCCAAACATGTATTTTAAGCTTGAAGTTATATTTTTTAGCTTTTTGCAGTGGAAAGTCAGTTTGGGAGTCACCACCGTGATCCCAAACACACCTATAGTTTGGTTCTGAACTAGATTTTTGGACCAAATAAGTTAGTTTGGGGGAATCTGAAAAGCCATCCCAAACTTGTATACCATGCTAAAAGAGTAAAAGACATTATATTAAATCCTTAAGACTAGTTGAGTCCAAAAAAAAAAAAATCCTTAAGACTAGTGGCCACAAGAAATTCAATCTAGAGGACTCATTCATAAACTAATAACAAAAATTATATTGAACATGGAAAACAATAAGGATATGTCTTGTAGGAATTTGAAGCATGGAAGAACAGCGTAGAACAGGAACAACAGAAAGAAGCAACAGGATTTTTCACTGTTATCAAAAGGCACAGTGAGTTTTATTTGGATTCTGATATATCAGATAACAAAATGGGTGCTACCAGTGATCTTTATGTAGTCCCTTATTCTCAAGAGTACAAATCTCTTCTCGCCAAAGCAGCAGAATTATTACATAAAGCTGGGGATCTTACCAGTTCACCAAGGTGTGCTTAAATCTAATTCTCATTATTCGTCTGTCATTAGGTATTCTTATGCAGAATATTGTTTCACATAAAAATATTGCTGCCTAACTCTTTTCTTTTCAAATGTAGTTTGAAGAGATTTCTACATAGCAAGGCTGACGCTTTCCTTTCAAATGATTATTATGACTCTGATCTAGCCTGGATGGAGTTGGTTAGTCATTTTCTTTAATCTAACTTCAAGTTTTAATTATGCTTTCCTTTCCTTTCCTTTCCTTTCCTTTCCTTCTTTTTTCTTTTTTGTTTCAATTTGTTTCCTGTGTCTTCCCTACTTGTCATTGTTTTAATTATGACTCTGATAAGAATACCCATTTCACTTGAGGGAACAACTAGAAATTAAAAAGCTTCACAGTATTTCAATAACTTATACACAATTAAGTTCTTTACGGTTTTTTACTGCTATGTGATTTACTTCTGTGAAATTTTCAAGATAATAGAATTGTTGAACCATTTTTTCCCCCCTTTGCTGGCACAGGACTCGAAGTTGGATATTACTATTGGGCCATATGAGACTTATACAGATAAACTTTTTGGATATAAGGTAAACCTTAGAGTATGATTGAGGTATTGTGACAGATAGACGAAGTTTCAAAGCCTGGTCGCATAGCTATATAAAGGATTCAAAATTATTGTCACTTCAGAGTTTTACACATAAATAAAGAAAGCTATTGAATAGTCTACGTTATAACAAAATGTAACTGTATTTGATTAAGATGCCCTTATATCATATATTATTATCCCTAATGCTCCACCTGAGATTATTTTTTATTAATGAAGTGCCAGGAATCCTCACAGCTTGCTATGCTTCAATGTCTAAAGCCAAATCTAAAAATGAGTATCTTCTAACCTATGACTTTTTGAAGGCTACTTTTGAAGCATTTATTGGAGTCCGGGATGAGAAAGCTTCAGCTCAACTAAAACTCTTTGGTGATAATTTGCAAGTACTGTGCCACAAACATTTCTTATCAGATAAGACTTCATTTTATGTTTCCCCCCTTAAAGTTATGAGCTTTTTAACATGTTAAAAATTCTTCTGCTGAAGGTTTTGGAGCAAAATCTCCCACTGGACAATGTATACAAATCCGAAAATGTAAATGCTGCACCTATCCGTATCATCCAGCTTATATATAATGCTGGGGTAAGTCATTAACAAGAATAATATAATAATATCCATCATTTTCTCATGGTGCTAATTAACAAAGGTTTCTGAGTTATTAAGTTTCTTAATATATTACGTTAGAGGTTTGTAAAGATATTATTAGAATATTCTCACATATCATTCTCTCTATAACTCAATAAGGCTATTAAATTGGGACTTCTTATTGGTGAATTCTGTGTCAGGATGTCAAGGGACCACAGATTGTTGCTTACAATCTACCAAATGATGAGCGGATAGTAAAAGATAGAGGAACATCAATGGTCATGCTTAAGAATGTTCAAGAGGCTAAGTAAAAACTCTTACTTTGAATGCTTATTCTGTTCGAAGAACAAATATAAATGAATCTCTTAACTTGCTGCTCGTTATAATCAGGTTTAAGCATATTCTTCTGCCCATTGCTAAAGTATGTGTTGCAAAGGAACAACAAGAACTTGTGGATTTTGAATCATTCTTTACCCATACAATTTGCCATGAATGCTGCCATGGGATTGGACCTCATTCCATAACACTTCCAAATGGTCAGAAGTCTACAGTGAGATTGGTCAGTTGCATCATTCATATTATTCGAGGGCATTATGTCAATTTTGAGTACTACTGCAGAAAATTCCGTCGCTTAAGGCTTTAAGCTTAATGCTTATGCTAATCGTGCAATTAGTAGATGTTTATACTTCATAAAATGGATCTGGATTTTCTCTGTTTCAGCAACATGATATTGTAAAGATAGAGATAGAAACACAGGATGGATAGTTCTCGCCTAACATACACGACACCCACCCCTATCAATTTTTTGTTCAACAGTGAACTTAATGGTGGCTTTTACTGGAAAGAAACTATCAAAAACAGTATGATAGGATGTGATAAGTTTACTTATGCAGCAAGTTTTCACATTTCATCAGCAAGATTAGAGGGGAGACAGAGGAAATAGAAGTTCGAAAATCACTAATAATTTTTCAATAATTGAAGTATATTAATAAAGAAAGTTACAATTCTGTGCAACATTTCATTCAGTTTTGACTTAAATTTTCTTCCCTTCTGATGCAGGAATTGCAAGAATTTCACTCTGCTATGGAAGAAGCAAAAGCTGATATAGTTGGTCTGTGGGCACTGAGGTTCCTAATCCACAAGGTCAGTTGTTAATTATAATTGCCACAGAATCCATGTGCCAATATCTTCTATACAATTCCCTTTTAATAATAATCACTTCAACTAGAATTCGCTAACAGAGTGATATCAATCTATAAATTTTCTTCACAGAGAAATTTGTCCTGGATTTCAAACTAATGCTAATTCATGGCGTGTACCAGGGCTTGCTTTCTGAGACCTTATTGAAGTCCATGTATGTTTCTTTTCTGGCTGGATGCTTCCGCTCAGTGCGTTTTGGCTTAGAGGAAGCTCATGGGTAAGCAAGTTATATGCGAACTTTTTGCATTTCTCATGCATTATTATCTTCTAGCAGAGAATCACAGTGCCATTACACTTGATTTTTGTGTTTGTCAGAAAAGGACAGGCATTGCAGTTCAATTGGCTATATGAGAGAGGGGCATTTATCTGGCATGCTGATGGAACATTTTCAGTTGATTATTCTAAGGTATATATATGAGTGGCTCAAATTCTCCGTAATTTGTCTGACCCATAAAATAATGAACAATGATGTTGTTCTTGTTTCAAAGGTTGAAGATGCAGTTGAAAGTCTGAGCAGAGAGATACTGACCATACAAGCCAAAGGTGACAAAGAGGCTGCAGGCTTGCTTCTCCAGAAATATGGCATCATCTCAGAACCACTCAAACTTGCTCTGGACAAGTTGGAGCATGTCCAGGTAAATATAAGAATTTGTTATTAGTTAAAGCTAGCTGTTTGTCAAAAAAAAAAAATATGTGTTGGTTTTCTAAAATTCCTATTTAATTATTTTATTAGAAAATAGAAACTACTCTATTAATATAGGTCTCTTTTCAATACATGTAATAATAATGATAGTATCGGAAAAAAATTATAATTCAGGAAAGAAAAAATAGACTGAGACTTTGTCTTTAAAGTAAAAACAACCTTCTGAACTAATTTCTATATTTAAGACCAGGGGGAATTTTTTTTCTTGAGTTTTTCTTATGCCAATTGTTCACCAGGTTTATAAATTAAATAGTAAATTATTAAAAAAAAAAATATATATATATATATATATATATATGCTGCTTATGACTTGTAGATTACAACAGTTCCTCTAATAGCCTCTCTTGTGGATTTTGCAGGTGCCTGTTGACATAGCCCCCTCCTTTCCCATTGCTGAAAAAATATTGGAGTAAATTGATTGAAAAAAGCCAAGGCCAAAATTTGCTTCGAGTTTACTAGAAAATAAATAAATAAATAAAATTTGCTTCAAGGATATGTACTGGATGCTCATTTGCATGTTGGGCCACTTCTTCTCAGAAGAATAATTCATATCTGCTGTTGTATAATTCAAACTTCCTGTTGCTGTTGGTGATTGAAACTCGTGTGGTTATATGAATAATAATATGAATAAAGAAAACACCACTTATCATGGTCCAATAATTTTTGCAAAAGTTGAGAACTACACTTCCATACTCATGAAGCAGTCCATATTAATTTTTGAAAATACATTTTATAATTAAACCACCTAAATCAAACAAGATAGTTATGTCATTGATACCAAAATAAGTATATTTATTTTTAAAAAATTAAATTAAATTTCTCAAAAAAAATTCTTGAAATGTTACTTTAATAAAATAGGTAATTTTTTTAGAAAATATGAGTAGTTGAATCGAGTTAATTAAATTTGAATAATCTAAATTTAAAGTTTTTATTCATTTTTGCCAGCAAATAACCTTAAATTCTTTCTACTGAATAATGTGCGTATTGCGGCCATTTATTTTGAGAACTATCATGTGCTATCCGTGCATCATATTAACCTTCCCAAAATTAATACGGCAATTGCAATTTATAATACCAATTCTGGTGCTTAACATAAGAACCCATTTGACTTTTATTTTGATTCTAAATATAAAAATTCAATATATTTTGTCTCTCGTATTTATATATATACTCCTCCGGTTCTTAATATAGGACCAATTCTTGAATTGGTTTTGGTCCTAAATATAAGACCCATTCTCATATTTATCAATTTTCTCTAAATTACCCTTATGGATACTCCCTCAACCATAATCAAGTAGAAAAGTGAGAGGAGGTATTAAGAAAGATGATTATGGTGTTTTAGGAAAAATGTGTCACTTTTCTTATAATTAACTAACTTACCTAACTTCCTTAATCTAATCAAATTAGTTAAATGGGTCTTATATTAAGGACCGGAGGAGTATATTTTAATACAGTCTTTCCAATAATGATAGTTCTAATCAATACACTTGATTAGTAAAGATATTTTAGAAAAGACAACACCTATTTATTACAAATAACTAACTTAACAAATTTTTTTAATCTACTCAAATTAGTACACTAATTCTTATATTAAGGATGGGAAGTAATACATAATAGCATTGTACTCGGCAAAAGTAATTATTTGAAAACTAAACGATGGTTAGAATTACAAACTAAGCAGTGGCGATTTCAACCCAATATAATTTAACATCTTTGTTTCTCATTGAATAGAGGTGAATGATCTATTTTTTCAGCCTACTTATCATAATAATTTCAGTTTTTACCCAAAAACTTGTATTGCCCGTTTACGAAAAATTGAAGCACATCCGATGGCGCCTCAGATCCAAAAATTCGTTGAATATAGAAAGTGTTCAAATTCAATGAATATAAAACGTCCTCATTGATTTTTTAGAAGTTTCTTATTTTTGAAATGAGAAAGACCTAAAAGATGTTCTAATTTGAATTAGAAGAATATAACATTATTTATGGTGAAATAATATTTATATAATGTTTAATTTAGGATCCTGAATTTTTATAAGATTTATTCTGAAATATGATCTCTTCGGAAGATCTCATGTGGAATAAGGCATATCTTAAATGAAACAAAATGATAAAATCCTATTAAAAATATTTATGAAAATTAATGTATATATGATATACATAATTTTGAATCAGATATTTTTCTCATAGTATAAATATTATAGGGAAAATCCTAACTAAATCCTGCTGAAATACTTAAATTTAAATTGAGGCCTACACTTTTAACAAATTCTTAATCAGGACATAAGACCTAATTAAGAATTGCTGAATATTGTTAAATAACTATAATGCCCCTCTTTAGTTAAAAATGAAAATTAATTATTTATCCCTCTAAAGTGGTTCATCATCTCTTATTATTAATATTTAGCAAAAAAATATAAATAATTTTTTAGTGTTTGAAATTTTGTAATATAACTAAAATCTTCAAAATATTTTCATAAAACATTTCAAATTATAATATAAGTAATCTTTAAATAAATATTTTTTTCAGGTCGTAAATATTTATTTTGAAATTTTAAAATATTTTAATTATAATAAAAATTTAATATTAAATTGTAATCATTTACGTTTTCAGTTGGATCCAACATTGTTTAAATAAATAAAACTAACGTAAATTATAAAAACTGAAAATTAAAAAAATTTATTTAAACTTTACTTATATTTATAATTTTACTTATATTTGTAATTTAACATGTTTTATTAAAATATTTTTAATAGTGTAAGTTATATATACAAATTTCAAACATTGTAAAATTACTTATATGTTTTTTGGTCTAAAAAAAATCATAAGAGATGAGGTATTACTTGGGAGAGGTATATTAATCAAATTTTCTTTTTAATTGAAGAAGGGCATTCTGGTTATTTAACAACATTTAGAAATCCCTAATTAGGTCTCATAGCCTGATTAGAAATTTGCTAAAAGTACAGGCCTAAATATGAATTTAGGTATTTCGGTTGGATTTAATTGGGATTCTTCCAATATTATATCCATCTTCCGATGGTGGTAGATGCATTTTATATATTTAATATATAAATGAGATTTAAGTTAAATAAAGATACGGTTATCCTAGCCATGGGTGAGGCTAACCTAATTTTAACCTCATATCTCGTTAATTTTATAATTATAAAATATATATTAGTACCTAATATATTAATATAATGTGTATGTGTGTTTGCATACATATATCTCTCTATATATCGATTATCCGGCCAAAAAAAAAAAAAGACATATCGATAGAGCAGGAGCGGCTGGATGGCCAAAAAAAATGAAGAGCGAACTGTGATGACTTGGGGGAAGAAGAGTGGCTGTGGAGAATAAGAAAAAATAAAGACCTTGGCCAGAAGGGCAAAACTGAAATATTGAACAAATATTATAAGTAATTTAGTCAAGCTTGTAAAATTATTTTCCTTCCCAAGCGACCCAATTTTGGAGAGGAAGCACCAAAGACAAAAATTGATTCCTCGCCTCATTTTTTTTTTAAAATCAAATACAATTATCCCAGAACCGGTTTCTCTCCATTTGCCTTCCCAATATTTGCCCCTCCTCTACCTTTATGCGACCCTCTTTATTTAGGGTCTGTTTTTGATACGAAAGAAAAAGAGGGGTGGAATAATTTGAATAAGGTCAATTTAAAAAATTAAAGAAGTAAAATTGAAAGTTTTTAATTAATTTTATTATTATTTTACAAGAAAGCAATTGGACTGAACTAGTCGATTTAACTGAAAAACTGGTGAATTTGCCAATGGTTCGGTTTGGTTGTTCAATCGGTAAAAACTGATGTGAATCAGTAATGAACTAGTTTGAATAATTATATTGTTATTAGTCTTAGTTTTTCTTATTTAGCTCCTAATATCTCAATTATTATAAAATTTATCCTGAAAATTGTTACTGAGGAACTATGAGTATCAGAAAATTTTATTTAAAGCAATATCACTCTAAAAGTTACCAAAATGGAGCAATATCACCCTCAGCGTCATTAAAAGCTAACTTTTACCGTTAAAGCCATGCGCACTCCCATATGTCCCTCAATATGCGTATTGACAATATATTTTCTTAACATATCACAAAATATAATGTATGAGTTGTCAATATCTGCCGCAATAATTATCAATTATTACACTTTAAGTTCTCAACGACTGCTCTTTCAGTTATCAATGTAAACTTAAAAAAAGAAGAGTAATTTGGTAATTAAACAAATAAAATTCATTGCAATAAGGTCCATTGGGACTTCAGAATAATTTCATGATTTTAAGAGATTTTTTGTATTTAATTTTTTTGGATAGGGCCTAATTGCAATTTTTTCTAATATTTTTTATTTTGTTTTCTTTCTTTGTTCTTCAACGAAAACAGGGGAGGAAGATGGTCAAAGGAAAAAGAAAGATGAGGTAGTCAGAACTCAGGCATGAGTTGGATGGTAAGCTGTCATATTGAGTGCCATGCAGGAGTATCACATGGCTTTAACTATCAAAGTTAACTTTGAATAACAGTTAGACATTACTGCGCTTTGGTAACTTTTGAGGTAACATTATTCCAAATAAAACTTTCGGATACTCACAACCTCTCGATGACAACTTTTAGGATAAAAATGGATCTTATGATGATTTTGGTATAATAATTTTTAATTTTAATTATTGATGAATCATAGAGATCAAAATTCTCAATGTTTTTGTACTTTGACATTGTTACAATCAAATTATTGTTATATTTTCTTGTATTTTGTCATTAGTGATTATTAATGTTGTTATATTTTGTTATTTTCAATTAAGTTATATTATTTTAATATGATCTGTTTGACTCTGAGTTGACCCCGGTCCAACCAATTGACCCTTGAATCACTATCTCAGCCGATTCAGTATCAGGTCCGGTTTTTTGTTCTTTGCTATTTTATTTTACATTTTATTTTCATCAAAATTTTATAACCATATTTTTTCAATTTTTTAAAGGGAGAATTATGATGAAATCTCAAGGAAGAAATTTAGTTACTAAGAAATCCCAATAAGTAAGTGATCAGCATGAACATATTATTATTCCCTACTCTACTACGACTTGTCATTACATATTTTTGAATTGTCAATAAACTTCAGAATAATTAAATTCTTTTTGGAATCCGATTGTAATTCTTTCTTTTTAAATCAAACTCGCAAGGCGCGGAAGCATTAACACATGGGAGCTTTGTTTGTCCTTTTTTTTTTTTGAGAAAAAGAAATTTCTATTTTAACTTTCTCTTCCTTTTTATCCTCAATATTAAAAGTTAATTTTTATGCTGGAACTCTATTTTAATTTCTTTTCATAATAAATTGGGTTATTATTCATTTAACATTCCATAGTATTTTTTCCAGGTACATACATTATCTTAAAGTATTTTATAATTTAATTTTGTCTTTAAAGTACTTTTCAGGAACAATTTTACCTTTAAAATTTTTTTTCTTGTGCACTTTTAATATTTTCGTTAACTTTTCAAAAAGTCTATTGAGCAAACTTTAAAATAATTTTTTAATAACACTCAATAAAATAATTTTTAGATATTCTAGCTAAGTTTATTCAAGAAGAGAAAATAGTTGAACACTATTTGAGATGGTTTGGGTATGTATAGAGAAGGCCATTGGACGCATCAGTAAGAAGGAGAGATCAGACAGTTTAGAATCCTATAAAAAAAGGGAGAGGAAGATCGACAAGAACGCTGACAAGAGCTTCTGGTCAAGATATGTAAAGATTTGATTATTGATAGAGCACAATGGCATTGTGCGGTCCTTGTAACTAAGCTCATCTAGTAAAATAAGGCCTGTTATTATCATTGGATGAGTATATCATTGGATGAGTATAACAGCTATTTGAGGCAGCGAACCTTGAGGGAGGAGATGTTGAAAAAGTCCCCGATTCCGGTGGCCTGTTGCCAAAAACTGACTTCTTAAAATCAAAATAAATATTATATAAAGATGTTAGGGAAAATCTTCCAAAAAGACACTTAAACAACCCAAAATCTTATTTGAGTTATTGAATTTATCAAATTCTTAATTAGGTCATATGACCTAATGAGAGATTCTAAAATTTTATGAAACGAACTCTAATGCTCTTTTTGCTAGAAAGCTAGAGAGATGATAATTTTTTATCATTATCAAGTTGTTAGTGTAAAATTGAAATGTGTTAACTACATTATTGAATTTGTTAATTTTTAAAGTTATATTGTAATCCATCAGTATTCAAAGACTTATTGCAAGTGTGTTTTAGAGATAGAAAAATGTTAATTTAGAATTGAAAGGTGTTAATTATGAAATGAAACATGTTAATTTTCAAAATTGTATTGTAATTAAATTTTATTCAAAGACATGTTACAAGCGTGTTATGGAGACATAAAACTGTTAATTTATAGTTGAAATTTGTTAATTGCGTAACTAAACTTGTTAATTTTTAAGACTACATTGTGATCAAGTTTTACTTAAAGACTTACTGTAAGTATACTATGGAGACGGAAATTATTAATTTAGAATTGAAACGTGTTAACCATGAAATGGAACATGTTAATTTATAATTCTCTTTTGGCATCTGATGAAATGGGCATTAGAGTCATTTCATAAAATTTCAAAATATCTCTGAGTCATGTGCCTTAATTAGGGATTTGACAAATTTGATAATCAAAGAAGAATTTAGGTTGTTTTAGTGTCTTTTTAAGGGATCCTCCCAAGATTTTACTCAATACAATACAAATACTATATAAAAATGTATATAGAAGGGGGAAATAAATAAATATAATTAGCTTATTCAAGGGAAAATTAAAAAAATACCTTTAGAACTTTGAAATTTCAAATCAGGAATGGATGCAAAATTGTGTTGCTATTTACTTTTCAAAAGTGTCAGTTGCTATTAAAATATAGTAAACAATACTGATTTGAAATTTTAAAATTCAAAGATCTATTTTGAGATTCAATATTTCAATGTGAAGGTGAAATAGCCACATTGGCTAACGGGAAGTAAACAATTGTTTTTGATAAAATGCAAAACATTTTTATTATCATCAATAACAAACTTTTTCTATAAGGTTTTTGTACTTGGATAAAAACCTAAACCATTTTACTATTAGAGTAAGGGCGAAAAAGGCCAGGTCAGGCCAGGCTTGTTTTATAGCAAATTAGCCTGAGTTTGGCTTGTGGCCTATTACAGGCTTATCTTTCAGCCTAATCTTGGCTTGTATAAAAGTCCAGCCTTATTAAAAAACCTGTATTTTAAAATTTTCAAATTATATAGTAAAAAATACACATACTAATGAAAAAGCAAAATATACATATTACAAAATAATTGTTTTTCAGTGTAGTCTTTTATTTAAATTTTAATACCGTAGGTATTATTTTAAATCGTAATATGGTCAATAAATGTATTATTGAAAATATTTATAGTTGTATGTTAAAATTTGGAACAAGACTACAACTAAATGCAAAACAAAAATTAAAATTAAGATAAATTAATAGGAAGAAAAATTAATTTTACAATGAATAAAAGGGGCATCATAATTTGATTAACATAAGTTAGTTAATTTATCACTTCTTCCCCTTCATTTTAACTATCCTCTTAGAACAAAACTTTTCGTTGCTATTTTATCTATATTTTAAAGTTTAAAGGGAAAAGGACAGAAAAATGGCATGTTAACTTAGGAATGACCAGAACGTTCGCTCAACTTGCAAAATCCCATTTTGGTCATATGAGACCAAATTGGCATTATCTTATGAAATGAAAAGACCAAACTGCCCCTCATTTATTTATTGTTTTTAAAATACCAAATGCTCCTACTGGCCGGCCGGTCGCCGGAGTCGACATTGGTCACCTGAGCTCCAGCGATCATAAATAATTTTTTTGAAAATTTTTACAACTTCAATATAACGGTTAATAACTTTTGTAACGCTATTAACAAATTCAGCATAGCAATTAACAAAGGTTTTCTGGGAAATTCAACAAGCTCTGGCGGCCGGAAACAATTTTTTTAAAAATTTTTACAACTTCAATATAACAATTAACAACTTTTGTAACGCTATTAACAACTTCAGTATAGCAGTTAATAACAGGTTTTCTGAGAAAACTCAACAAGCTTGGTGGCCGAAAAAAATTTGTTTGAAAATTTTTACAACTTCAGTAAACGGTTAAACAACTTTTGTAACGCTATTAACAACTTCAGTATAGCAGTTACACACAGATTTTCTGAGAAATTCAACAAGTTTCGGGGCCAGAAACAATTTGTTTGAAAATTTTTACAACTTCAGTTAAACGGTTAACAACTCTTGTAACGCTATTAACAACTTCAGTATAGCATTTAACAACAAGTTTTTCAGACAAAATTCAACAATGGTACCAGCGGCGGAAAACAATTTTTTTTGAAAATTTTTACAACTTCAATATAACGGTTAATAACTTTTGTAACGCTATTTGTAAAACCCTTAACCTTAAAACACATTATAAACTCATCATATAAAATCACACTATGGTAAAAAGCAAAATCTGTTAAATGAACTACCATAGTAGGAAGAAATTTGCCTAATTTGAATTCACATTTAAACCGTTGCATTGCAACTGAAATCATTCATTTACATCTACTAGGCCTCCGAGCCTCCGGCCCGGGTAACAAAACACATCACATCAGCCCATCTAAAAGATTCCCAACAAAATAATCCAGAGTTTCATAAGACACTATCAATGGCCTCCGGCCAACCAAAATAAGGAGATACAATCTCTCCAGTTTACAACAAAGGCCGGGGTAACAAATATTTCAAAAGCAGTCCTAAATGTGGCAATATATACTAGCCATACATATACAAATGTTAGAGGCCTAAAGCTAACCAAGCTCAAGCCTCTGCGTCTCTTCTTTGATGGCCCACGCCCGGAACCTTCACCTGAAAACATTTTAAAC